>NC_133663.1:121444906-121667775 GCF_037893015.1 Macrotis lagotis | reverse complement strand
GTAAATTTTAACAATTCTGAAGTTTTACAGAGATATTTTCCCTGTTCTCGAAAAATGCATGTTATTTTATATCTGCATACCCTTTGCTTGTATTTTCCATTCTTACTGATGTGAGGAAACTGAAATATTTAGAGGTAAACCATGTTTTAAAAATTTAGCACATATAATTGTAGTATGAGAGAAAATAGAATTCACTGTCATTTGTACAATAAATGAGGACATTGGAAGAATAGTTCTTGAAATTTAAACATGAATAAATATTCTTAAGTAGATCTTTGTTTAATTCCACAATTAGACTTTATATACTTAGATTGATTTTTGTCATTTTTCTACCACTAAATAGTAAATATTTTAAAAAATTAAGTCATTGGAAAATATATAATTTCTAAGTCCAGGGGATGGTAACAGAATTGCTAATCTATTTCCTTTTGCTTTGAAGCAACTATAAAATGCTCAAGAAAACTATCTTGAAAGATCAGAATCTGAAAACAGGTTTATAAAGAACAAATATATCAAAGACAAGGAAGGAAGTGATTAGTCAATAACCCTACCCTCCATAAAAAAAAAAAAGTACAGAGCTAGTATAGTAAATTCAGGAATGGTATCAGGAAAGTCATTTAAAAAAAAAGCAACAAGTCAGCAGTTGATATGAAAAGGTAAAATGAAATCATTGTTCAATGTTATAAGAAAAGATATCCAGGAAATGTCATCACTCTGAGAGATATAGAAGGAAAGCCTATAATTGTGAAAAGCTAAAGAATTAAAAATTTTTTTTTCAATTTATTTATTTAAGGAAATGGATTTGATGATTAGCCCAAGGTCACACAACTAGGAAATTATTAAGTATCTGAGGCTGGTTTTGAACCCAGTTCCTCCTGACTCTAGGGCCAGTGCTCTATCCACTGTGTCACCTAGCTGTCCCCAAAGGATTTTAATATGATGTTATAAAAAAATGCTTTGCCTTTATGAAAAAAACTCTTGCATGATCACAACAAACAAATATTGGAAGAGTGTATTCCGGGGATGAAGTCAAGATGGCAGCATAAAGGCAGCATTTCCTGGCAACTCCTTCTCCCCTAACCTCCAAAAACTAACAAATGATGACTCTAGCTAAAATTTAGAGGGGCAGAACTCACAGAAAGACTGAGTGATACATTTTCCCAGTCCAAGATAACTTAGAAGTTCAGCGGGAAAGGTGTGTTTCACCAAGACCAGGGGTTGGAAAAAAGCCACGGCTGAAACTCATGCCAGCCCAGCCCAGCCCGGAGATCACTGGCAACAGCTTAAAGGGGCAGAGAGAGAACTCTGCTACAGCAGAATGAGTGTGGAGTGAGGAGAACTGGCCTCAGAATCTACAGCGAGAATAGGGAGAAAGCAGCCTGCACCCCCAGAGACAGTAAGGGAAGTCTGCAAAGATTTCTCTGCTTTCCCTCGGGGTAGGACTTTGCTGCTAGCCTACACTTCTAACCAGGTTCCAGTTTGTGCTTCCATACTAAGTAGCCAAGCTAGGTCCCTCCTTATAGCTCCAGGGCAGACAGAAGTAGCGGGGTATCTACATATCAAAGCACAGGCAAGAGAGCATAAGACCTTGGAGGAATAAAGGTCCCAGTGGGGTGTCTCCCCCAAAAATCTTGGAAGTGCTGTCTTGGGCTGAGGAAATGAGTAAACAACAGAAAAAGAAGAATCTTACCGTAGAGAATTAGGTCCCATGAAAGATTGAAACACATACTCAGATGATGACAGAATTGAAGCTTCTTGATCCAAAACCTCCAAGAGAAATAGAAAATGGGCTCAGACTATGAATGAGCTCAGAAAAAGACATTGGACTAGTATATTCATGAAACGAATACTTCCTTTTGCCCTCATTCATGTTTTTTCTTTTTTATGTTTTTACAAGGCAAACGGGGATAATTGTCTTGCCCAAGGCCACACAGCTAGGTAATTATTAAGTGTCTGAGACCAGATTTGAACCCGGGTACTCCTGACTCCAGGGCCAGTGCTTTATCCACTATGCCACCTAGCTGCCCCACCCCATTCATGTTGATGCTAGTATGTACTATGCGACTTGTCTCACAAAAGAGTATTATGCTATAAGCAGTCTGCATATAACCAGTAGGCATTTTTCCATTGTCCTCAAGGTCACAGAGACTTTGAGTCTTGTGAAGTTACTGTGATTGTTTAGTCATATGGTATAGCTGGGAGAATATTAATGTTAAAGGGATATAGACATCTGCAGAAATGAGCTGTTCTATTTCTAAAACGTTATTCAGTTCCCTCTATGCTTTACTTTTATTAAACATTGGGGTCATCTTTTTGTCCATCTATACTACCTGTCCAACACTGAAAAAATGAGTCTGTCTAACTCTGTCTAAATCTGTAGATATAGATGGCTATCTATCTAGTCATTAATCTAACCACCAACCTACCCACCTACATGTTCATCCATTAATGATAGACTATAAAAATGAGATAATTTAAGTAAATATCTTAATTTGGGCTATCTGAATTAATCATATGCTTTATAATTTCAATGCATATTTCAGTAAGGCTTTTCAGTGTGGTTCAAAGCAATTAATATTTTGTCATTTATAAACAGAAGTATTTGTAGAAGTATCAATAAGGAATCATTACTCTGTTTAGTCTCAGCTGGCAAATTGAATATATTAAGTGAATACATAGCTAACTTTGTTATGGCCTACCTCTTATTAATATTCAGCAGATTAATAAAAAGCTATTTCCTACAGTATATATATATATATATAATATATATATATATATATATATATATATATGACATGTTACATTCTGAGAACCTTTGAAATTTTATTCTATTGTTTGAGATTGCTGACATTGAATCTATGTTTTGTGTTTTAATCAATAAACAAGAGACTGAGTAGGATGTTAATTTTTTCCATATGCACATATTTGTTTCATTGAAAATATACATTCTGGGGCAGCTAGGTGGCACAGTGGATAAAGCACAGGCCTTGGATTCAGGAGTACCTGAGTTCAAATTCGGTCTCAGAAACTTACTATTTACCTAGATGTGTGGCCTTGGGCAAGCCACTTAACCCCATTTTCCTTGCAAAAACCTAAATACACATACACATACACACACACACACACACACACACACACACACACAAATTGCAAAAAATTTTCAAAAGCTTATCTCTTCCATTTTTAAATTTTCATTTGGCACTATGGATGAGTTTTATAAAGATTTTATGAAGGCAGTAAAGTAGGAATATATACTTATTGCTATCATCTTAACTGCTTCTTTAAAAAATTATTTTAATTTATATTATTATAATATTCTTGTTATGAAAGTAAACATAACCGCCCCAAGAAGATGAGAAATATCAAAAATAGTGAGAGAGAAAAAAATGTAAAATCTGTTTTGACATTCCAATGGCTCTGAAGTGAGTCGCCTTTATCATAAGTCCACCAGAGAAGTTCCTTCAATATTTCTCCCAAAGTTGCTACTACAAGCCGAATTTACTTCTACTCTATTCCTCCCCACTCTCATTTATTGTATTCTCTTTCTCTCCTTTCATCCTGTCCCTTGTCCAAAAGTGTGTTGTACCTGAGTACCCTCTCCCACAATATTCTCTCTCTTCTATCACCTATTCCCCCTACCCTACCCCCATTCCCCCTTATCCCATCCCTTTTTTTTCAATTTTCTCTAGGATAAGAAAGATTTCTATACCCTATTAATTGTGTTTGTTTGTGTGTGTGTATGTTATTTCCTTTCTGAGCCATTTCTAATGAGAATGAAGCCTCACTCATTTCCCCCTCACCTTCCCCCATTCCACTCCATTTTAAAAGCTTTTTCTTGACTCTTATGTGAAATATCTTAGCCCCTTCTTCCTCTCCTTTCTCTTCCTCCCAGTACTTCCATTTATCACCCATTGATATCACCCTTTTTACTATATTATAGTAGTAATTTATAATATTGTATTATATATTATATTCTGCTCCTTCCTGTTTCCTGTCTATATTTGCTTCTTTTAACAACTCTTATAAATGCAAAAGTTCATATGAGTTATCAATATCTTCTTTCCATGCAGGAATACAAACAATTCAACATCATTAAGTTCCTCATAAATAATCCTTCTCATCCATCCCCTCTATGGTTCACCAGAGTACTGTACTTGAAGTTCAAACTTTCTGTTGAGCTCTGATTCTTTCAATAAGAAAGGTTGAAAGTCCCCTGTTTCATTGAAAATCCATCTTTTCCCTTGAAAGAGGATGTTGATTCTTGGTTGCAAACCAAGATCTTTTGCCTTCCAGAATATCATATTCCAATCCCTATGAGCCCTTAATAAAGTTGCTGCCAGATCCTGGGTAATCCTGACTGTAGAGCCACAGTAGTTGAATAGTTTGTTTCTGGCAGTTTTTAGCATTTTCTCTTTGATTTGGGAGTTTTGGAATTTAGTATTCCCAGATGTTTTTCTTTTGGGATTTCTTTCAGGAGGTGATTGGTAAATTCCCTCAATTTCTATTTTATCCTTTGCTTCTAGGATCTCAGTATTATTTCTTGGAAAATGAAGTATAGGCTCTTTTTCTGATCATAACTTTCAGGTAGCCCAATAATTTTTAAATTATTTCTTCTGTACCTATTTTCAAAGTCAGTTGTTTTGCCAGTGAGATTTTTCACATTTTTTTCTAATTTTTGGCTTTCTTGGAAGAGTTTTCAGCTTCCTTTACTTCCTTTACTTCCATTCTACATTTGAAGGAGTTATTTTCTTCAGAGAGCTTTTTTATCTCCTTTTCCAGCTGGCCAATTTTGCTTTGTAAGGCATTCTTCTCCTCATTTGCCTTTTGTTTTGCTTTTTCCATTTGGCCCAAACTGGCTTTTTAATTTATTTTCTTCATTTGGGGGGGTGTATTTCTTTCACCATGCTGCTCCTTTGGTTTTCATGAGTAATCTGCATCTCTCTCATTTCTCCTCCTGATTTTTTCCTCCATGTTCCTTAATTGCTTTACAAAGTCTTTTTAAAGCTTATCCATAGCCTGAACCCATTTTCTATTTCTCCTGGAGGTTTCAGATACAGAAGCTTCAACTTTGACATCATCTGAGTTTGTATTTTATCCTCCATAGGACCAAAATAATTTCCCATGGTCAGATTCTTCATTTTCTGTTGTTTGCTCATTTCCTCAACCTAAGAATAATCTACCATACTTTCAAGGCTTTGGGGGATTTGGAGGAGCCCCACTTGTACCTTTATTCCTTCAAAGCCTTATGCCCTCTTGGTGGTGCTTTGACATGTGGATGACCACTGGAGCTGTGAGGAGGGTCCCCACCTGGCTATCTTAGCATGGAAGTCCAACCTGTAACCTGGATCTTAGTGTAGGCAAACAGCTGAGTCCTGCAGGAAGAACAGAGAGATTTCTGCAGTCTCCCCCTACCCTTACTGTCTGTTGGATGGTTTCCCCATTCCCACTGCAACATCTCACTGCAGGGCTGTTCTGAGGCCATTGCTTCCACACTCACCACCCCTTCAAGCTTCCCAGTGATCCCCCCTGGGCTGGACTGCACTGCACATCTGTGGCTATTTTCCAACTCCAGATCCTGGTAAAATCCACCTTTCCAGTGAAACTTCTAAGTTGTCCTGGACTTATCACTAAGTCTTTCTGTGGGTTCTGTCCCTCTAAATTTTGAGGAGAGTATAATTTGACGGCTTTTGGAGTTTTGGGTGAATGAGTTTCAGGGAAATCCTGCCTTCATGCCACCATCTTGGCTCCACCCCCACCCCCAACTGCTTCTTTTTGAAAAGATTTGAAATCATCACTCCTCTTATATATCTTAAAAATCGATCACCAGATGTCTTTAAAATTGTATTACCTTTAGCACAATTTTGATTGTTTTTGGTTAGTTTCAACCATTCTTACCAACACAACATTCTAAAAATATATGTTCTACCTGTTTAAATAGTACATTGAACATTCAAGTGCAAAAGTCATAGTCACAGAAATTAATATTTGAAAGACAATTTAAAAGTCAATAATTCTAAATTAAACCTGATATTATAGTTTGACTATCCAAAGAAAGACTATTTGACTATCCACAGAATATCAAAGATTGCAAAAGAAATGCTAGCAGATCTGTTTTTGTTCATATAGATTTGGTGTCTTAGGATGATTTATTTTTTGGATCATGGGTTAAAGATGGAAAGTGAACAGAATGGAAATTGATGTGATTGTCTTTTTGGGAAGCACTTTAAGTACTTATGAAAGAAATAAACCAACTCACATATACTTTCCAAAAGCAAAAACAAAAAGAAAAATATAACCATTGCTATATTATAGGAAACTATAACTTGTTTCTTTTAAACTGAGCATATCAGAATTTCAGCCATCTTCTTAATATTTTATAAGCTTAAACCTTATAAAAGTTTAAATCTAGGGATAAAAGTTTAATATACTGGTAGAAGCTGACTTCTGAATCAGAATTCTGTGAAAATGTTCCTTAAGAAGATAAGGGAAAGACATTGGAGTTATTTTTGAATATTTCATGTAACAAGGACTATCTTCAATGAAAAGGCTTCCTCCCTCATCTTTTGGCATACAGAGCATCAAAAGATTACCTATAATATTTTGGAAAAATTCTACTACTAATGAAATAGATAATATATAAACTCACTTTCAGACTTTTACTTCTCTTACTATTCATTTTATTATCTGATTAATCAGAATTATCAGTCAAGACAACTATTTTCAAAATCACGCAGGAGTGCTTCAGTATGCCCACAAAGCAAAAGAGAGCAGTTTGAATTAAATGCAGCAATTTTAGAATTTTTTCCTAATTTCCAATTGTAGATAGGATTTCCATCAATCACTCTTTTTCAGCATACTTTTTTGTCTCTTTATTCAATAATGTACAATTATATGTGTGCATAATTTATAAATTTTTGTTTTGTTTTATTATTTTTCTCTGCTCTGAATAGTTACCTCTTACCTAGAAAATTATAAAGTCCCAAACTTAAGAAGCAGAATATTTTTATTGTTCCTGGTGGAATTCTTTTGTTCTGTTTGATTACATGCTATATTGCCTATAAGGGAGCTAGTTAGCGCAATTGATAGAATACAGGGTCTATATAAAGAAGATTCATCTTTCTATGTTCAGTCTGGTCTAACTTGCTTTGTGAGGAAATCACTTAACATTGTTTGAATCAGTTTCATTATATGTAAAATAAATTGTAGGAAAAAATGGCCAACCCCTCAGTATCCTTGACAAGAAACCCCAAATGAGATCACAAAGTTAGAAATAACTGAAGTTCAACAACAATAGTACCTATCATATTATAATATGAGTGGATGATAAATATTGATGATAACAACAGTTTTCAGTAGTCAAGGTTCCTTTTATGTCTTGGTCAAGGGTTAATGATGCAAAGTACATTTTAAGAAGGATGGAAAAATTTATACTAGTAAACCCTTTTGGGGGTCAGAGTTGGGAAGAACCACTAGGAGATCATGGCATTAGGAAAGATCTCATGAAGGGGGCAGATAGAATTTCAGTTGGACTTTGATTGGAGCTCAGCTTTTTCTTTTCTCTTTTTCATTCATTGTCTTCCTTTTAGAAAAAGGAGAGAGTTCATTACAGAATGCTTATGAAAAGTCATATGTTGAGAAATGATTGTTGTTCATGAAGAATAGTAAAAAGACTAGTTTGACTAAAGAACACCAATTTATAACAAACCTAGAAAAGCAGGTTATAACCATGTTGTGACAGGATTCAAATGTTAGAGAAAGACTTTTGTATTTAATCTTAGAAATTATAGGGAACCATTAGAATTGTGTTTACATTACTTCCTAGAGGCCAATTTGTCAGAATTGTGTATTAAAATCAATTTGTATGGTGGATAGATTGGACAGATCAGAGACTTAAGGTGGGATGATCAGTCAATCTAATTGAGGTATAATATGGATTTAAGATAAAATTCTAACCATGTGAGTGTGGAGAAAGGGACACATATAAGAGATGTTTTGAACATAATGTTTGTATATAGAGTTAGAATAAAGAATTAGTCTATGAAAATTCTTAACTTCAAAACTTGAGAAGCTGAAAAACTGGTTTTGTCTTCAATAGAAATAGGCAATTTGAGTAGAGAGGATACTTTTGCTTTGGGGGAGAAGGGTAGTAGAGAAGCCAGTTAAATTTGAGATGTAAGTGTGACATGCAATTTAATATATTCACTGGAAAATAATTGATGGAACTTTGAACAAATTACTCCTTTTATGCACCTCATGTTTTCATTGTTATTAATGTGGAATATTTTCCATATCAAATTTAGTTTAATTTCTTCATCTTATTCAATTCTAGGATTAACTCATTGTCTTTCTTCGCAAAGATATACATACATACATACATACATACATTATTATATATCTTTTTTGCCAAATCAAAGAACTTATTATCCAACTGCATATTTCAGCAATACACACTTTTATTGTATTTATATATTTTCCTGCATGGATTGTTAGGCTGATTATTTAAAAATAAATGATTTTATTAAGGATAATCATAATTAACTGAGTTTTGATTTAAGTTTGATATAATTTAATAAATATGTTGTTTGATTGACTTTACTATAGTTAAAGACATTCTAGTCCATTTAGATTCTTCATAGGAATCCTTTATTACACAAATAATATGATTTCCTATTTTATATTTCACTTTATTTTTTTATTCTTTTTTGATTTTATAAGGGAATGGGGATAAATGACTTGCTCAAGGTCACACAGCTAAGTAAGTATTAAGTGTCTGAGGCTACATTTGAACTCAGGTCCTTCTGACTCCAGGGATGGCTCTTTATCCACTGGGCCCCCAGCTACTCCTATCCTTCATTTTAAATGAAAGAAGGTTATTTAAAAGAATTTTCAATAGTTATTTAAAATCAAAGAAATTATTTAGATTTATATATTCATGAGAAAATTATATTATCCAGTATAACAACTATGCCAAGAAATTTGAATACTTTATTATTATAATCATTATTATTAGTGTCCTTTTGTTTTCTCATAACTCCTGGTTACTTCTGTTTTGATGGTATAAATGACAAGGACAAAGCAAATTATTTGAGTCATTTGTTGACTTGAGTATAATAATTTAAATAGTGATTTGTATTCTATGCAAAGATCTACAAAGTGATTTTCAATTTTCACAATACCCTTGAGAAATGTTTGCTATTCCTTTCAATAACAGGAAACTTGAACTTAACTTTAAATTGAAGTTAAGCAATTTTGCCAACTTTACAAAGTCAGAAGGAAAACTGAAGAGGTTCCAGAATTCTGGTTCTGTTCTATGACTTATGCTACCCTATTCTTCTTAAAACAGTCAAATTTGATGAGACGTACAGAAACATCGATAGTAATAGAGAGAGAAAGAAAAAAGAGAATTTAGGTTTTAAAATGATTGTTTTTTTACTACGTATCTGTTGTTATAATGATTTCTTGCTATTGTATTCCAATTATAATAGAAAAATGTCCAATCTTTCCTTAATGCCAAAATTTAATTCAGAATTGAAGACATGCTTAAAGATTTATTATTTTAAACTGAAACCAATATCCTCATTAAAATCCTATTGAAGAGAAATTCGCTCAGTTTTATCTGATAGTCCAATGAGTTGATTACTTACATATATAGATATATGTACATATATCTATATATATGTATATGTATATATATATATATATATGAAAATGGGAATGCTCCTTATTAACAAGAAATCTCATGCCCTGCAATCTATCCCATTCTTAGAAGCTGAAATAGAATTTCTGTTGTGTTTAATGCTTCATAGACTGGAAGAATAAAGTTCTAAAAAAAATGAAAAGCACAGTATCATATCCATCAACCAAGATTTCCTGTCTTGTTTTCATTGGTAAACCACTTACCTACATTGACATTTCAATTTTATACCATTTCAGTGATATTAAAAAATGACACCTCAAATTGTCTACTTAAACTACTGAAAAAAATGCATTCAAAATCACTTCATTTATGATTCTGAAGACCATACATGACAAAAATTGCATTTCTAATACTTGGGTTTTTTTAAATAAATTTTTAAGACTAAATAGTTACTTCATAAATATCAAGTGAGCATTTTTAATGATAAATGAAACTAAGAATATGGGGTCAGTATTATAAAGTGTATTTCCAATCTAACAGTCACCCTACTTAAAAATGGAAAACCTTATCACCACAAGACTGGTCACAAGAGGATGATTTCTTTGACAAGGTGACAAATTAAATCAGTCTAAATTACAAAGTGGTTCTCAGTCCTAGGTAACCACTTTGGTTTCTAGGGGTGGAGTGTGCTTTAAATGAAGAAAGTTATTAAGTTTTATAGTTCACAGACTGTTTACTACCTTCACTTAACTATTGGGTTCAATGGATAACTTTGGTCTAATAACTACCGCATTGGCACATCCAAGAAACCAATGCATATCCATATTTAAAATCTCAGAAGGATAACCTATAATCTCAGAGCCTTAGACAAAAAGAGACATATACCAAACAGGAAACCTTTTCATAACACCTTCAAAATTTTCAATGATAAGGTACACATTCCCTTTCAATGCAGTTAATATCATTTCAAACAGATGTAATTTCTGGGAAGTTTTTCTTTAGATTATCTTTTTTTCTAATTTTCTATTCATGAAGGTCAGGTAGAATAGAATGAATTTAATCTCTCTTTCATAGTATATATATATATATATATATATATATATATATATATATATATATATATATCTACAGATACTTAAAACTATTTGAAAATCATTTTATTTATATCTTTTAACTTCACAACACTTTTATTTCCCAATTTATTCATTTTCTCTCTTCCTTCCCATAAAACTTTTAAATAATAACGAAAAGTAAGTACAGCAATACCAACTAAATATTTAAAATGTTTAAAATATATTCATTAATACATTACTCCCACTTAGGCAAAATTAGGTCTTCACTACATATCCCTTCTTTAGAAAGCAACTGATAATTATACTTTCTTAATTCAATTTCAGTTTTTTGATTGTGGTTTAATTTACATTATTTCACATAGTTGTTAGAACTTTACAATGATTCTTTTGAGAACTGTCAGTTTCATCTCTGTCTCTGTCTCTCTCTCTCTCCCTCTGGAGAGTGATATTTCAGGACCTTATTGGAGATATTAGATGAACAGATTTTTCTTGAGAAAAGGCAAACTTGAACAGTATCATCAATAGTCCATAAAGGAAATTATCAGATGGACTTTTGGGGGAACCTGTATAAAATATAAGGACATTTCCATCTTTTTTTAGATTTGGTTCAATTCCACCACAATATTTGATTATCTCTAAGATAAAACAATGCACTTAGTGATTGAGAGATAATTTCTTTAACTTTATAAATAAATAAATTTAGGTTTGTTTTTTGATATTGAGTTTATTTTTAAAATGACTTCTAAAAAAGTTAGAAACTTTTTTAATGGGTTACTATGTCTTCATACATTCAATGTTGCCCCAAAAATTGTTGTATAGAAGATGTAGCAGGGCCTGTCTACATGAGCTTAATTAGAATTTCACAAATTCCAGTGAAACACACTACTAAACTTGACATTCCTTGAATTACAGGTTTGTGAAAGCTTTAGGTTGGATAGGAAGCTGGAGAAAAGGAGTATAACAGAAGAAAGAGCTTTCTTACTGACACACCTTTATGAATGAATATCTTCTCTTTAGTAGAAGTAAATAACAGCCAAAGGATATTCACAGGCATTTTCCAGATGAAGAAATAAAAAGTTATCTAGCCATATGAAAAATGGTCTAAATCATTATTGATTAGAAAAATGCTAATTAAAATCTTTGTTGTACCACTTCCTATGCACCAGATTGATTAAAATAATGAATAAGGAAAATGATCAATGTTGGAGGGGATATGGGAAAACAGAAACACTGATGCACCATTATGTTATGAACTGATCCAAACATTCTGGAGAGCAATTTAGAACTATGCCCAAAAGGCAATAAAACTGTGCATCCCCTTTGATTAAGCAATACCACTACTAGGTCTATATCCGAAAGAAATCATAGAAAAAGGGGAAAGACTTTCATGTACAAAAATATTTATAGCAGCAATCTTTGTAGTGGCAAAGAATTGGAAATGGAGGGGATGTCCATCAATTGGAGAATGGCTGAACCAATTATGGGATATGAATGTGATGGAAATCACAAGCAGGTGGACTTCAGAAAAGCCTGGAAAGACTTGCATGAATTGAAGCTAAATGAAGTGAGCAGAACCAGAGCATTATTCACACTGTACTACCAGGAGAACATGATTTACATTGTACAACATTGTGTGAAGAGCAGCTATGATGGACTTAGTTCCTCTCATCAGTTCAGTGATTAAGGACAATTTCAAAAGATGTGTGATGGAAAATTCTATCCACATCCAGAGGAAAAACCACGGAGTCTAAATGCAGATCAAAGCATTTTATTTTCACTTTTAAAAATTTGTTTTATAATTTTCTTTCCTTTTCTCATGTTTTTCCCTTTTGTTCTTACTCTTCTTTCACATAATGACTATGATAAACATGATTATGCACATATAAGTCTATGCAATCCTGGAGAAGGGAGAAGGAAGGAAGGTAGAAAAATGTGGAACTCAAAAACTTACAAACAATGAATGTTGAAAATTTTCTTTGCATGTGATTGAAAAACTAAATAAAAAATTACATTCAAAAAAGTAAATAGCATTTAAAAAGTCTTTTATTTTAAAGTGTACCAGTCAGTTTTCATAAAATTCAAAACCCTCTCTTTGCCCAAGAAGTCTATAGTTTTGAAAATTACCAAATATGACTGTATATTTTTTTAAAAAATTAGATTCCTCTTTGGGTAAATAAGAAAACTTTTCTGTCTTTCTCTCCAATAAGAGACTATTTTTTTCATTCCCGATCCCATACTAGCAATGATACATAGAAATGTGGTTGTCATGACAACTGTTCCACAAACTTGAAGGCAAGCATTGCAGATGCCCTAAATGTTTGAATTTTGGCCTTGAAAAAAAAAAGTGTTTTGAAATTAAGTAAACAGAGGTGAGAGGTGTTTATTCTTTATTTTTTTCCTATGACTACCTCAGACCTGAAGAAGTAATGTAAGCATAGACACTAGAAATATTTCTATATAATGTGAATTAGTTGTTATATTTCTGTAATTCATATTTCTTTAAAATTGGTTCTAAAAATGAAAAATATTTCAGTAAGCTCTTTAGTATTCAATGTAGATTTTCTGAAGAATCATTTATAATAGGAATGATATAGTGATCTCCAAACTGATCGGGCAAAATGATATTTTATATATATTTTAATATATGTAATCCTTGGCTGCTAGGCAACATTGAAAGTTATTTTAGAGTAATGCTTAGTAACCTGAAATGACCTCCAGTAACTTGGGGAATAACTTATAACCATATTAATGTTGATCTCTAGTTATTTCAGTTGGTATCTCCTGATTTATAGGTAACTCCATTCATTTGTGTATCTTATATCAGTAATAAATATGCTCCAGAATGGAAAAGGTTCAAAAATGAAAATACAAACTGACTTAGTGGATAGAGGGCTAGAATTAATTGGAAGACATAGACTGCAATTCCACCTCTGAAACTAGTTGTATAATTCATGGCAAGTCCTTTCTCCTCTTTGTGCAAAAGATATTTATTAAATAAATTCTAAGTTGGTTGAACTTCCTATTCCATTGAAAGTGCCTACCCTAGGGGTAGGTGGTGCAGTGGATAAAGCCCGGGCCCTGGAGTCAGGAGGACCTGAGTTCAAATCTGGTCTTAGACCCTTAATAATTGCCTAATTATGTGACCTTGGGCAAGTCACTTAACCCAAATAAATAATTAAAACAAAAGAAAGTTCCTACCCTGACAAAATAATAGTTCCTGTCACTTTGTCCTTAAATGTGAGGATAAAAAAATGTTCCAGAATTATTAATCCCACTTTTCTTCTTCGTAATCAGTGGATCAAGTACTTCTGCTTTCATACTTAAAATGGTTTTTGGGTATTGGTGCTGATCTTAGATTACTGCTACTTCTGATTCTTGCTATCCCTGGAGACCAAATCAAATTCTTTTGGAATGTTTCTTCTGGCTGCACTTAGGTTTATCTCTTAATCAGCAAGATGGTATGTACTATATGCTTCTATTTTTATTTCTGAAGTGAAACCTAGATCTGAACAAATTAGAAATCAACAAAATTCATAAAAGGGATACTCATAGATATTCTGTATTGTTATGATGATGGCAACAAGAATATCTTAAATTTCCAGAATATTTTATGCCATTAGAATTATTTGAACCTATATAACCTGGTTTTATTTTCAACTCAAAGATTTTAGTTAAGCCATTAGAATCCAAAATTTTTAGATTGGGCATTGTGGCATAGAATACTATTTAACTTAATAAAGGAGAAAAGTAGAACTAGCATTGGCTTATTTTCTTAAATACTTTATATTAACTTTATTGCTTCTCTCAGCATACGACAGATTATGTCTATGAAATTTTAGATTTCCATTTTTACCCTATGCCACAATTTTGCAAACATTTTACCTGGTTGATCTTCAGTAGAAAACATTCTTGTTTAGGAAAAAAAAAGACATTTTTTACAGTCTGTTTTTGAAAATACTCAGCTTAGAGTAGTTTCACAGGAATATGGCTGTCATGTTGCAATAAAGATGACTCTTTGGGGGATGAATGGCTCTCATCTGCCAAACTCTTAATAAAATGGAATCTCAACAGATTGCTAGAGTGCAAACTTTGTCTTTGTGAGCATTAGGGATGTCTTCTATAAAACTTTTTCCATAGAGTTTTAATTCTTTGGGGGAACAGAAAAAATAAAAAAAGAAGAAGAAATATATCTATAACAGTGCATATCATTTAGTAATACTGTGAGGTTTGAAAAGTTGTCTACATATTTTTATTTGTTCCTACCAATATCTATTGTCTACATTTTCCAGATGAAGAAACTGAAATTCAGAAATTTTAATTGAATTGCTCAAGGTTAAAAATTAGTTAAAAATTAGTTAAAAATAACTCTCATAGGTGAGAGTTGATCCCAAGACTTTATGAAATCCCTTGCTGCCAGAATAATTTAGAACTAATTTTGAAAGGTATGGCTCATGAAAAATTATTTGGATTTCTGTTTCAGATTAGATTTTTGTTTTGTAAGAAACTAATAACAACATTAAATTAGGTAGCTTTTATAGAGTTTGAGGGATTGCAAAGCAATTTTCATGTCTTATGTGATACTTTTAACATCTCTTTAAAATAAGTACTATCTTTATCTACATTTCAGAGAAAAAGAAATTGACTTTAAGAAAATTTAAATAACTGATTCAAGGCCACATAGCTAAGAAATGTCCAATTCCAGATTTAAACACAGGTCTTCTTGACTCTAGGTCTAAGCACACTATTCATTGTTGCAATTAGCAAATTGGACCTAAATGATGGCAGAAAAGAGACTTCACATATGAAATAAAATATTTCATGCATACATGTATGCACACATATACAGTACATAGAGAGATAATATTTAAGGGTCTCTTCAAGCTTTAAATCTATATAAATAACAGACTAGAACTTTGCTATGAGGATGTATATAAGACATTTAATCTCGCTTGCATATCACTTTCTTCAACTGTAATATGTGTACATTGAAATTTGTGCTACTTCACTGTGATAAGGTGAGTTAGTGTATTTCTTATGGATTTAAAGTTGCTATATAAATTTGAGCTATTTTAATTATGAATTTTACTTTCTTTGAATTCAAGTTTCCAACTGTATAAACCTTGCTATGCTGGAAATGTCTAATTATTAGTTAGTAGTTTCTAAAGAAACAATCTCCAGTTATTTAGTGAATGGAATCTATTCTAACTATAAAGACAGAACAAATGAGAAAAAATAAATTTCTTGCTATATTACAACATTATAGCACAATTAATAATCATTGATGGAAACAAATTGAGAATGCCTCAATTTTTCCTTTTGGGAATGTAAATTGCTATGCTATCATATCATATCTTTCAGCTGAAAAGAAAAGTATATATTTTCAAGATTTTCAGATGTAGCAAATATATTGAATAGCTAGAAACATTCAGAACATTTCAATTCATCAATGATCTCATTGATAATTTTTCATTTTTTATTATTTCATTAAACATTGCCCAAGTATAGGAAAAAAATTACCAATTATTAAAAAAATTGAATTCCAAATTCTCTACCTGCTTCTTTCCCCAACCCCTGCTAGGAAAAGGAATATGGTTTTGCTAAAATATGTGAAGCCTTCTATGAGCCATGCCACAAAGGAAAACCAAAAAATAATAAAGTTTTTTAAAGCATCCTTCAATTTACATTCAGAGATTATCAACTCTCTCTCTCTCTCCCTCTCTCTCTCTCTCTCTCTCTCTCTCTCTCACACACACACACACACACACACACACACACACACACACACACACACAGTAGATAGCATTATTTTTCTTTAGGGAACCTTTGGAAATATATCATTTTCTTGATGAGTATAGTTAACACTTCCATAGTTTATCACCCTTATAATATTGCTATTCTTGTGTAAAATATTCTCCTGGTTCTGCTCACTTCACTAATATAGGTCTATGTAAATCTGCGCGGGTTTTTCTGAAACCATCCTATTCATCAGTTCTTGTAGCATACAGTATTCTATTTTATTCATATATACGAAAACTTTTTTAGTCATTTCCCATTTGATTCTTGGCCATCACAAAAAAAGAACTGCTATAAATATACTGATGCAGATGGTTCCTTTTTTATTTTCTTATCTTTTGGAATAAAACCCAATAATGGTAATGAAAGATCAAAGGATATGTGATTTCTAATAGAAATTGGTATTATATTTGTCGATATAATCAAAGGATTTTGCTATTATTTTTATTGATTTCATCATTTATACTGATAGTTTTCTTGATATTCAGTCACTTTTTCATTCCTGGTCTAAACCCCACCTAGTCATGGTGTAAGATATTTGAGATATATTGCTGTAATATCCTTGCTATAATTTTACTTAAAATTTTTGCATCAATATTTATTAAGGAAATTAGCCTACAGTTTTCTTTTGCTAATGTATCCCTGGTTTATGTAACAAAACCATATTGTGAGTCAAAAAATTTTGGTAAGAGTCATTCTTTACCTATTTTTAAAAATTTTTTATAGTGTTGGGATTAATTGTTTCTTAAGTCTTTCATCCAACCCATCTGGAACAGGGAATTTTTTCATTGGGAGGTCATTGGTAGATTATTCGATTTATTTTTGTATTAACATACCCTTTAATTTTTAGGATTTCTATTTTGATTTTTAATTGAGACTTTTGACTTGTTCTTTTTTGAATTTGTTTTTTTAAAGTTGCATATCCACTTAATTGATCAGTTTTTTCTTCTCTTGATGAACACATTTAGAGATATAAATTTTGCCTTATACTTTGCTGAAACCTACAAAATTTTGAAATTTTTTTCTCAATATTGTTATTATCTTCAATCAAATTATTGGTTGTTTCTATGATTTGTTTTTTAACCTATGCATTTTTAGTATGAGATTATTTAGCTTCCAACTAGCTTTTAAGCGTTGCTTTCATTTCACTTTATTAAATGTAACTTTTATTGCATTATAATATGAAAAGTGTGAATGTAATATTTTTGCTTTTGTTGCATTTGATTGTGAAGCTTTTAATGATCTAATACATGGTCAATTTTGTGAAGTTCCATGTACAGTTGAGAAAAAAGTATACACATTTTTATTCCATTTAATTTTCTCCAGAGGTCCATCATATTTAGCTTTCCTAAGATTCTGCCTTGACTTCCTTTTCATTCATTAATGATTAGATTTATCTAGAGGGAGAGGGAAGAAGTGAATTTCCCCCACTCGTGTAGGTTTACTACTTCCTATTGTTGTTCATCCAGTTTTTTCTTTAAAATTTTGGATGCTATATCATTGATATGACTTCCTTGTGTATGCTCCTTTGAGCAAGATGTAGCTTTCCATGCGTATTCCTTTTAATTAGGTCTATTTTTGCTTTTTCTTTGTCTGGATTGCTTCTCCTGATTTCAACTAAATCACAATTGATTGTATTCAGTTCTGTATTTTAACTCTACGTGTGCTCCACTTTTCAAACATGTTTCTAGTACACAAGCCATTGTTGGATTCTGATTTCTTTATTCACTTTGTTATCTGTTTCTGTATATGACTGAGTTATGATTATTAAATGTGTATTTCAATCTTATTTTCTTCTGTTTATTCTTCTGTCTCTGTGTCTCTATCTCTCTGTGTCTATCTTTGTCATTCTCTATCTGCTCTCTCTTGCTCTCTGTCTCTGTCTCTTTTGCCATGTCCCTCTTTTAACATCTGTCTTGCATCTAACCACTATTGTTTTTATACTCTTTTTTTAACCAGCTTCCCAATTTTCTTATTCCCCTCCCATCATTCTTTACTGTGATTTAAGATATAGTTCTTTTACAATACTTTGTTTGTATATGTTTCTATTTGTATATTACCCTTTTGAACCAATTTAGATATGAAGGAAATTCAAGAATTTCCTACCTCTCCTACTATTTTCCACTCCACTGTTAAAAAAAAAATAACTTTCCTTTGTATCTCTTTTGTATGAGAAAATTTTCTCCATTTTTCCCCTCCCTTCTTCCAGAACACTTATTTTCCCCACCAATCCATTTTTAGCATCATCCTAATATAATCAACTTACTCCCATACCCTCTTTCTAGGTAGAATCTTTCTTACTGTCCTAAAAATGACTGCTATTTTTATTGCTGATCTTTTGTTTTTGAAGAGGACCAATGACATCATGACATCATGTTTATGACTTGACATGTCTAAATTTGATCTAAGTGAGGCAGAGTTGCACAAAGTCTTCAATCTCACTCCCAATTTCAGAGATAATAATGATAAGGTTCTTAGAAGATATATGTATCATGTGCTCACATAGAAAAGTAGTGTTTAACTTTATTGAATCTCTTATGATTTTCATGTTTACTTTTTTAAGTTTTTTTCCTTGATTCTTGTACTTGAAGGCAAAATTTCTTACTTAGTTCTGGCCTTTTCTTCAGGGCCGTTTGAACATCTATTTAATTTAATATCTATTTATTTTTGTTAAATATTTTGCTCAGTTTTGCTGGTTGAGTTATTCTTGGTTGAAATTCCAGCTCTTTCCTTTTCTGGATTATCATATTCCAGTGCTCAAACAGGTTTCCCCTGTAGTCTCTTTCTGACCAATTACCATTACCATTTCTGACTTGAAAGCACCCAACATAGCTGCTGGTTCTGTCACCAATGCTTAGTCCCACCTCTGGAATTTCAACCATGTGGGCTTTGGGCCACCCCCTTTAGACAGATTTCTCTTTCTGACCTCTTATGTTGTCTTGGGTTAAAAAAATCTGTGGCTATTTTTTGTTGGTTCTGCCACTTCAAAATTTGATTTGAGGCATTATTTCAAGGGTTTTTAAAGGTTAATAATGAGAAAATATTCTCTGCTCTGCCAGTTTGGTTGCACCCCATAAATTTCACTGAAATTCATTTCTTCCAAGCTTCACACTACATTCATTCTTTTGCCCAATGCTTAACACAGTGTTCATTACATAGTAGGTGCTTAATAAATACTTGTAAATTGATTAAAAGGCAAGACGTTTTTTATATAGATTTTGTATGTGAAGCTATGCAAAACATTGCCAATTTAACAATGGGGCAAAAGAAAAGACAGACCAAAAAAAAAAAAAGAAACAATTTCAATAAAAATTTTTAACAGTATATATCAATTTGCATTCAAATTTCATTGTTTGTTTCCTCTAGAAGTGGATAAAATTTTATATCAAAAGTCTTTTGGAATTGTTTGGCATAATTATATTTCTGAGAATCACTGCCATTTATAATTGATCATAACACAATATTAATTTTCCTGCATACAATGTTCTGGTTCTTCTTACTTTACTTTCCATCAGTTTATGTAGGTCTTCCCTGATTTTTTTTCTGAAACATTCTGTTCATCATTTTTCATAAAACAATAATGTCATATTATAATCATACACCACAGTTTCTTCACTCATTCCTCAATTTATGGACATAAAGGTGGGTATCAAAATATCAAGAATGCCACAGTCAAAGAAATATTTTTTCTCCTTTTACTCTTTAAAGTTTTTTTCTGAATATTTCAATTATGACAAGTCTTCTATCACATCTAAGTCATTGTTTTCAGAGAGAGTGCTTGAATACAATTAAAACTTTGAGTAGATTCTTACTCTATACTTTTAATTGGTTATCCCTGAGTAATTTCTTGCTGGCTTATGGTTGAGAAAAATCTGAACATACACATATAAAGATGTTCAAAAAGAAACAGTGACAGAGCAATTAGACTTACATTTTTATGTTTTATTATTATGCTATTTTAATAAATTACTTTTTTTATTATTTCCAGTATCCGTTCTTATTTTCTTCTTTCCAAAGTTTAAATTTAAGATGTCATGGAGATATCAGAAACCAAAAAAATACTGGGTGATTTCCATATATATATATATATATATATATATATATATATATATATATATATATATATATATATATATAAATCATTCCTTAACGCTTTGCATGCTTATTGGAATTCAGGTGGCTTAGTACGAATATGGAATGCATAATAATTCAGGACCTAAGAGGAAACCAATCTCTGTAAAGATATCTTAAATTCATGAATAAAGCTATCTTTTTTCATGTGGTAGGCATAAAATTGGCATGCTTTTATTCATCACACATTTGATAATTTCTTTGATAATTCATCCAGAATGAGAAGAATGACTAACGTTCTATTGTCATGAATTGATACTGGTTTAAGAAAGCTGATGAATGTTTCAATTAACTGAATAATCATGGAAGATCCTCTCACCTTATTTAAATATAATATTTTCTTTCTTTTCTAAAACAGTGATGTTATCTCCTGGCTCCAGTGTAAGTTGCTGGTCACCTTCACTGAGGGAAAAAAAAAGCTTTCAGGTGCTTGCCAATATGAGCTCTTGGAACCTTTTGCTCTTGAATGATTCTTTTTTTCATTATATTTTTTGCATCTATCTTTAGCACTGGTTCATTTCCCATTCCTTGGCATACTATACCAACTGAATTTGCTAAAATATTTCAGATCCTATCTGATGAATTATTTTTTACATTTCAGTTCTTTTTAAATTGGTATTGGGAAGGGAAAAAACAAGAAATTGATGAAATCCATGTCTAAGCCATCCCACAACATTGATCATGCAAGTATTGTGTGATAGAGAATATGCTAAGCATTGGGAATACAAAGAAAAAGCAAAAACTATTTCTGTCTTTAAAGAACTTACTTTCTTAATATGAGAATAATATGTACATAATTTAGCATATATAAGATCAAAACTGAGTAAATGGAAGAAAACCTTAGATAGGAAACACTAACAAGTTAACAGGAAATAGCTAAGAGCAACTCTAACTAGAATCAAAATTTAAGATGAACACTGAATGGTTTTCAATATTTGCGACAATAGAAGCCTGAGTATTTATCACCATATCACATAAGATATATGCTTCAATTATGAATAAAAGACATTCCTTATTATTATAAACCATTCTGGAACTAAAGATAGGAAAATTGGTCAAAGGCCCTTATCTGGAATTCTATGATACACCAAGTTTTAGTGAATATTAATGGGGGAACATGATTTGAACTCCATTATAAAGAAATGTATGCAATGACAATGAAAGAAATATAGATTTAGAGTTGGAAAAAAAAATTAGCATCCATCTAACCTGAGCTCGCAATTTTACAGATATGGAAACTGAAACCATGGACAAGAAAGATAACTAGCCAAAGCTGAAAACAAAGAATAAATGGTTGAAATTTTCAAAGATATAAATTTTAATTTGCTGCAAGGGAAAACCTCCTAACAATTAGAATTTAGTTGGGTCTCCTAACTCAAGCTCTTCCAAGTCCTGTACTTGTTAAGAATATTGTAGGGGGTATTCTTTTAGGAGTAAAATTTTGCATAGATGGCTGTCCAGGTCCCTAACTCTGAAATTCTGTGACCTGTGACTTAGTACAGTTTATGAATTTGCACCAAAATTCTCCAAATCCAGTCTTTCTATGAATATTTAATATAATAGATATTAATTAAGTACCTCCATTTTCACAAGCCATTATATTATGAGCTGGAGTTACAGGAATGTGTGTGCAATGAAAAACACAGTGAATCTGATGCTGGGCAGAGTTGGAAGTCAATACGTAATGTAACACTTGGTATGAGTGAATACAGTTAAGAAATAGAATCATTGAATTTGAAAATGAAAGAAATCTTATATGTGCTACAAATCATCCCTTTCATTTTATAAATGAACAGGACTTATGAAATGAAGAATTTCTGAACATAATTTTTTTTTTTTTTGCTACAAGTCCATTGTCTCTTTTCATAGACTTAGACATGGGAAGGACCAAACAGGCCATCTACTCCAAGCTCCTCATTTCTGATAAAGAAAATGATTCCCTGAAAAATTAATCAAATTGTCCAAAGTCTTATTGCTAAGAAGTAATGGAACTGGGAGATTTGAATTGTGATCCTCTAACTCCAAATACAACCTTCTTCCAAGTCTGCCTCCCAAATGAATGAATTTGCAGCCTCTAAGATTTGAAAGGATGATCAAAGTGCTTCTAGGTTAACCTGTATCTGAAGAAAAACGTTTCTCAATAATATGTTTGCTATGAGACTAATTAGATCTCACTGAAAGGGCTTTAATGAGGACAAACTCACTACTTCCTAGGACATACCATTAACTTTTTAGGCCTAATTTATATACAAAAGTGTTTCCTCCTATCAAGGACAATTTGTCTGTGACATATGATTCTCTCTCCAAGTATGATAAATATTACAGCTCTTTCATATGCCTAATATCTTTTTTCTGTACTTAAAACTCCTTTGCATGCTCCCACCCCCAACTTACCTGTTATTTAGGTTTAACATTCCTAATTCCTTCATCAATCCAATATTGTATAGTCACATGTTCCCTAACCATCCTAGAATTTGTCTTAGATATGAACTAGGGTTTTTCAATATTTGTAAAAAAATAACTGAATCCTTTGGGCCTGCTCATGTCAGATTTCCTGAGGTCAGTTAGATGTCTATCTCACTAATCATCTAGAGAATTTTCTTCAGTTGTTTAAACCAATGGATTCTTTCTCTGATGATAGAAAATAACATCACTGTGTCAATCCCTTTTTATTCACAAACTGATTTCTCAGTTACACATTTATTAAATTGTTTTGGGGCAGCTTGGTGGTGCAGTGGATAGGGCACCAGCCCTGGAGTCAGGAATACTTGGCTTCAAATCTGACCTCAGACACTTAATAATAATTACCTAGTTGTGTGGCCTTGGGCAAGCCACTTATTCCCATTGTCCTGCAAAAAAAAATTGTTGTTTGACCTTCTATCCCAACAACTAAGATCTAACTTCCAAACAGACGTCTTCCCAAAATTACCAATGTTATGAGAACACAATGCCAGTCATGTTTACAGTCAAGGGTAGGGTTACCCACAGCAGTAGACTCACCTATGTTTTGACTTGGACTTACGGATGTTCCTAGAGAGTGAGTCTATCACTTGTGCATAGTTCATAGCACTGAAGATGTAAAATATTCCATCAGGGAAATATATGAAAAGAAAAGATGAGATAGTCATATGGTGAGGACAAAGAGTGAAAAGTGTCAGTCTTGGTATTCTACTGGCATCCTTATATTATCAGAAAATTTGAGGAAGGAAGCTGGGTGAATCCCCTATGACAACTTTATGGAAAGATATGGGCAAGAACCTAACAGGATAGTTCACTATCTACATCATTGGAAAGGTCATCCTGATTCATGAAATCACAGACTCATTTGAATATTTAAAAACTCACTCTGCTTTTACTATAGCTATATTTTATTTGCCAATAGAATGTAACCTTCTTCAGGGCACAGAAAGCTTCAGATATTTTTCCTTTTCATTTTTGTCTTTTCATTCTTTGAAAAAGTGTCTGAGATATAGTAGATGGTTAATAAAGGTGGATTGATTGATTGGTTCTTTGAAATACAGTTCATTTGGATCTAATCATGATCTCCATCCCCACCTTCATTTCCTGGTTTCATTTCAAGATGAAATACCACCTTCTGCAAGAAGGTTTTATGAGTTCCACTTAATCTTCTTTCTTTTGAAAACCTCCGTTTATTGTAGATATATCTCATTTATACATAGTTGTCCACATATTGTCTTACCTACCAGACTGGAAGCTATTTGAAAGCAGGGACTATTTTTTTTTGCATTTCTTTGAACACAAAATAGCAAGTATCTGTCATACATCAATGGATTAATAAATACTTGCTGATTTGACTTGACATTGAGGGAAATCATCTGTTTGATTCATATTATATTATATGTATTTTGCATTTCAACATTCATTTAATGCTTCTCAATCCAAATATCAGTTTCTATAAAAGAGAGGATTAAAAAAAAAGACAACAGTTCTCTCTTTTCTCCATCATCCATTTTCATGGCCCCATTCATGTCAAATAGGCTTGTATCTCTTTTCATCTTCTTCATAGATTTAATAAAATTATAAGATCCTCTTTTTTCTTGTTCTTAGTACTCATTGTCAGTCCTTCTGAGCTTTAGAGTTCCTGAAAATAGAATTATAGAATTGGGCATTCATTCTTCATTTCCTGTCTTCATTTCAGTCCTTTAGAAATATCTTTTAAATTCTGTGGATGTTTCCAATGAATTTAGTTCAGTCTCTAAATAGCTCACACACTTTTTTTCTCATTAGAATGATCTGAGTTTTTTTCTCATTATTCAAAAGCCTTTACCTACGATATTTATGAACATGGATGCGGGAAGGAGTCACAGTGATAGAGTAACAGGAAGTTGTGATAAGTGTCCCAAAACAAGTCCTGGACTAGCAGAACCAGCAAAAAGATGGGGCAAAAGCATCTGTTTAGTCCAAGAAACTTGCAAGATTTTCAAGAAAGTCTCAACATTTGAAAGGTATATTCCTTCAATGTCTACTTTGCCTGATAATTTCTTGAGCAATTCTATCCATATCTACCTTTTGATTATGACTCAAGCATTCCAATGATTCTGGCTTTGCCTTTCCTGTGTCTATGTTTTTCAGGTCAGTAGTTGTTGCTATGCGATATTTTACTTTTTCTACTTTTTTCATTCTTTTGAATTTGTTTGATTTATTCTTGCTGTCTCATAGAATCTTTAGCTCTCACAGTCCAATTATAACTTTTAAGGAGTTGTTTTCCTCAATTAGCTTTGGTACTTTCTTTTCCACTTGAGCAATTCTACTTTTTATTCACTTCTTTTCTTTTTTTGAACCTTTTGATGCTTTTTATTTTTCTTCACACACTATTTGCATCACTCAGGGCAACATTCTATAACCTATATCAATTTACCTAGTACTTTTAGAAGAGTAGAGGGATGGGAAAGAGGGAGAAATATTTGGAATTCAAAATCTTTTTAAAATTGTATGCTTAAAATTAAAATTAAAAAGGAAAATGCTATTTAAATAAAAATACAAACATGGGATTTACCCGTACTTTCCATCAATTCATGAAAATCTCCTCTCCCTAAGTCATTGATTCAGTTTAATCTATGTTCAGATTTTCTCTCTTTTTCAAAGATTCTAAATGGAGTTTTTAATTCTTCCAATGATTTATATCATTTCTATTTAAATTTAATAATCAATTAATCATTTAATATATGAAAGGCACTGTAATAGCAGCTTGTGATATAAAGTCAAATAACACCAAAAAAGTCTCTTTACACAGGTAGATTATAGTCTAGAATGAGATAAAATAAGTATATAGATAAGCTGATACAAGCTTAATTTGAAGAATGAGAAAGTAGTTACTGGAAGATCACAGAAGACATCTTATAAAAAGTGACACCAGAACTGAGACTTGAGGAATACTTAATAACTTCTTCGTTATTGCTTAGAACTGAGTCTAGGGTTACCTTGATTTACATAATAGCTAACATTTATTTGTTATTTTAAGGTTCACAAATTGAATTGAATACATTATTTCATTTGATCCTAAAAAAAGTCCTGTGAAGTAGATTCTATTGATGTTCACATTTTACAGATGCAGATAGTGAAGCAAAAAAAAGAATTTGAGTGACCTTTTCAGGGTCTGTCTAAAGCATGATTTCAACTAAGGTCTTTCTTCAACTCTGGTGATTTTTTCACTCTACTACTCACCCTTCATTGTCTGAAGGGAAAATATTAGAAAATTAAGTCAAGAATTGATCACCTGCTTTGCATTTGGCAAAGGAAAACAATAAAAAAGGTCAGAAATTTAAATCTGCCCCCTCCTCTTTGATACCCTTACACATCTAGAGTCTGCATTGAATAGAACACTGAGCCTAGAGTCAGAAAGACCTGAGTTCAAACTTTGCCTAGACTCTTACTAGCTTTGTGACCTCTGAGCAAGTATCTTAACCTCTATCTGCCTCAGCTTCCCCAGTTATATAATGAGGATATTATAACTTATTTTTCAGGATTGCTGTTAGAACCAAATGAGATTAAAATTTGTAATGCACTCAACACAGTGACTGACACAGTAGGCACTTTAAAATGATTATTTCCTTCCTTCTCCTGTAATCCCATATTTTTTTACTGCAATGAAACTTCTTTTACTTTATCTGAACCACAATGAAATTCTTTTCAACACATGATTCCCTCAATTATTTCATTTTCTTATTATCTAACATAAGCTTCCTCTATATTCCACTTTCTTCCCTTGTATTCTTTCTTTTTGACACATTTTAGACTTGTCTCCTATTGCAAGGCAATTAAAAAATATATAAAGTCAAGTTTCATGTAATCTCAGAGATGGGAAGGACTTTAGGAGCACACATAATCTAATCCATTCATCAACAACAAAAAAAAATCTCCTTTGTTATATTCCTAGAAAGTTACCACTTGGGGGTAGCTAGGTGGCATAGTGGATAAAGCACTGGCATTGGAGTCAGTAGTACCTGGGTTCAAATCTGGTCACAGACATTTAATAGTTACCTAGCTGTGTGGCCTTGGGCAAGCCACTTAACCCCATTTGCCTTGTCAAAAAAAAAAAACCCTAAAAAAAAAAAAGGAAAGGAAAGTTACCATTTGGCATCTGTTTGAAGACTGAGAGTGAAAAAATCCTGTTTTTTTCCCCCAGGAAGTCTAGATACTATTTGCTTAATTCTCAATTTTAAGCAGTGGTGTCCTGAATGTGATAAACTTGAAATCAAGAACTAGGTGATTTACTAATCACCTAAGAGCAAATCACTTATTTTCTCTCAAACTCACTTTTTCTCACCTATAAAATGAGGATAATAATATATACAATACTTCTATGGTTGCTGTGAGTCTCAAATGATCTTAAAATGTGTATATAAGTGTCAATTGTTATGTTATTGCAAAGTTTTTTTCCTTCTCTTAAGCCTCTTTACCATCTGTATCCTGTACTCCATTCTTGGTTATTTTCACTAGGTACAAGTTAAAGTAAGCTGATTGTCTTTTTGTGTGTTTGTGTGTGCGTGTGCGTGTGTGTGTGTGTGTGTGTGTGTGTGTGTGTGTGTGTGTGTTTTAAATCAGTTTATTTAATAAATACAAGGTGTGGGACAGGGAACATGGAATACACACATACCCAATGGTTCAATATGGCATCCTGAGATTATGTAATTGTGGGTAAGTTTAATTTGATTTCTTTGTAGAATATATGAAGGGTAAAACTGAAATAAAGCTGGAATAATATACTAAAGACACGTTGAAGAGGGCAGTGAATGTTAGACTATAGTTTTACTTTGTAAACTGATACTCGGTAGGGAACAAGAAAAAATGATCTGATTAAAACTGTGAATTAGATGATTCTGGGAGTTATATGAAGAAGTGATTGGAAAAGGGAGGCAATAGCAAGAGTAGATGCAAGATACAACAATATTCTAATGAAAAGCTACCAAAAGCCTTCCCTAGTGTTAGTAAAAGTGGATTGTCAAGGAAGAAGAAACACAGTGATATTTTAGGGGCACAATACAGAGAAGTTGGGAACTTTTGATAGGAGAATGGAGCAAGGTGAGGTGAGTGAGGAGTCAAGAAAGATTCCAAAATTTTGAACTTTGAAGAATGATTTTATGCTCCATACACAAAATGAAAATTTACTCTTGTGTTTTTTAAGTTCATTTGATTAAGACATTTACATACATATATATATATATATATATATTTATCTGTATATGTATATACATAGAGAGAGAGACTTTATATATTATTTGATTACTTCTTTTATAATGCATCAGGGAAAGCATAAGAGTAATGATAAAAATGATCACATTTCACCATATTATTATATAGTAGCTTTATATCTAATTTCCAAGGGTAGCATATAAGATAATTCTTTTTATTGCTAAATTTCTTTCTCCACATTTAAAAAAAGTAATGTCTGATTTGAGAATGGAATAATTTTTTGATAAGTTTAAGGAAATCTACTGAAATTTTGAATTTGTATTTCACTTGCTACAATAAGTAGAATAAATAACAATATAAATCCAAGAAAATAATTTATATCCTTATCAATAAATAAATGAAACTATAGGAAATACCAATTTGGTTATATTGTGCCTCATTCTTATGCTATTCTTTATCAGTCCTTGATGGTTGAAGAATAACTCCATTGTTTGCAATTGGAGAATTGTAGTAATAAGACTAAACTGATGGATTCAGTTACAATTGGGGCAATTTAGTTTTGTGTTGCTCCATTGACAAATATTATATTTGTAATCCCAACTAGCAACCATACAAATGAACACCATTTTTCATGAGGGTGACAGGGTGAAGAGGACATATGCATCAACATAATCCATCACTGCTATCAGAAAACAACTCAAGTTCATGCCCTTCTAGCAATTTAGGAGTTTCATCCTTGTCTATGAAGGTGGTGGAGTGTCATTAATGAGTATATATAAAGTTTTGTACCTAGAAAGATCACTACTTATGCAATAATTCTCTTAATCATATTTATTTTCTGAAAAGTCTTTTATTATGACTTTGTCTTTTAGGCTTTAAGTGATCATTTCTCTTGTTCAAGTCATGGCAAGCCAAGGACAAAGGACAAATTTGCTAACAAAAGTCATTTCAGAACACATTAATATAGTATGAAAAATAATTTCAAAGCTGTCTTTGGAAGATGTTGCTCAAAATTAGAAAATAATTTCTTTATACGATAGTATTTAATGTTACTTTTTAGATAATATGTTGAAATTCTTTTCATCATGAGTTTAATGACCTGAGAAGATATTATGGTATCTTGGAAAGAAAACTGACTCTGAAGTGAGATGTCCTGAGATCAAATTCTGTCTTTGATGTCTGGTTTGAAAATCTTTTGAATCACCTAAAGATCATTTTAAGTAGTCATTTAACCTGGCTTAGCTTTGATTTTTATATCTGTAAAAGGAGAGGATTGAATTAGATGGTCTGTGATTGGTCTAAATTGGTTATTCTATGATTTTTTTTGCATGGAGTAGAGTTCTCTGACATAGTGCTTTAAGAGAAAAAAATGGAAAGACTACTCACTGTATTTAGGATTTGGAATCTCTTTCTTTCCTTATCCATAACTGCTCTAGAGTTAACTAATTCAATGTTATCCCGTCCTTTGTTGCTACTTTGTTCCATGGCTACTCTTGTCTTGCCATAAGTATATAGAACACACATTTTTGTCACATTAAGTTATTTCCTTTGAATTAAAAAATCAAAAAAGTGTTAATGATGACTTTCATGTCCATTACAAGTCACTAACATATTGTACCCCCATATATCACCCAGGTCATCCCATGTAAGACATATCTCTACTTAAGCAATACTAAACACATTTAATAATATTTGAAATTGCAAGTATTATTCTTTATCTCTAGTCTACCAACTTTCTGCAACAAGTAATGAAGCCTTTTTATTCTTTGGTCTTTTGAAGTGATGATTTGAACAGATTTGTTTTCAACACACACACACACACACACACACACACACACACACACCTACCGAAATACATACATATACACACATAGTCTATACCTATATACATAGTGTCTATGTATATGAATATACATATTCATAGAAGAGAATCTGTTCTAAAATGTAAATTATTAAAATTTAGTGATATAATGATGGTTGTTATTGTGGTTTATTTTTGCTTTGCAGATATAGTCCACATCAAGTGTTCAAAACATAACTTGCTATCTTTTCCTCCAACCAGCACCACACCATCATCCTTACTTTCTGATATGGTTAAAAAAATCTTTGATATCCTAAAATACTTATTCATCCCATAAATTCAGTCAATTGATTCTAACCCCTCAATAGCTCTCCCTTTCTCTCCATTCACATGGCTACTATTCAATTCTAAAGAGTTTTGTCCCTCATTTCCTTTATTTAAAAATTATATTTTCCCTATTACTCTTCAAGCCTTAAGTTTCTCCCCTCAAATCCATTATCCATAAGGACATCAACTGATCATATTCTCTTGTTCAACAATTCCAGTAGTTTGTTATTATCTCAGTGATGAAATATAAATCTCTAGGGTTTGTATTTAAAATATTCCCAATCTAAATCATGCTTACATTTGTAGACTTTTAAATTTTTTATTTATTATCATCCATATGTACATGCATATTTCCAAGTTACAAATTTCCCTCCACCCTCCCTTCCCCCTCCACTCCCCTCAGCAAGGAAGAGTCACATTAGCATCATTTGTAGACTTTTTACATGTTACTAGTTCCCTTTCCTTTATTTTATTATCAATTAAACTAGCTTTTTTAATATTCCTACATGATATTCCATCTCCCCTCACCATGACTTTATACAACAATGATTGTTCTCTGTGTTTGATGTATGCTGCATCTTATTTCTAAGAATTTCTAGTTTCTTTCGAATCTTAGGTCAGATATCAGCAATTATGTGTAGCTAAATCACCCTAACCAAAATTATTTATATTTCCTTTTTATAGGCAAAGTATTATATACATTGTTATATCTTATCATCTCCAATAGAATGTTAGCTCCTGGAAGTCAAGGATGGTTTGCCAATATTACTAGCATCTATCATTTGTTTATTTATTCACTCAATATAACTTTGAGAGTTTTAAAAATAAAGTGGCCATTATTACTTGGAGAATAATGAAGGAAAACTGCATTTAAGAGGATTATCTTTTCTGGTTACCTAGTAGCAATACAGATATTATCAGAAGAAAATTATAAATGTATTCATATGTGTACACACCCACACCCACACACACACACACACACACACACACACACACACACACATATATATATATATATATATATATATATATAGGCATGCCTAATGTGTTCTAAAAATGTAAGTTATTCAAATTTAATGATGTTTTTAATTTTTGGACACAGTCCAAGTCTTTTCCCAAGCTCATGATGTTTAAGGAATCCTATCTATCAAAGTCTTCTCATTAATGTACACCATATTAACCCTTATTTGTAAGCAGATTTACCTTATTGTCAACTTCAAAGGTCTATCCACTTCTAGAATTCTGGATGGCCATTACATCTAATAACATAATTTATTTGAATAACTGATCATATATACCTAATACAACAAGCCTCCAAATAAATAGTATGATGGGCTGTCATTCCCATTCCAATAAAAGCAGTATATATTGGACCCTCTAAAAGTAGGGATGTTTTTAATCTATGCTTTTATTTACTTTTTTCCCCTGGAAGTTCAGAAAATATCAGCAGTAGTAGCATCACCATTGATGCTGGCATCATCATCATATTTCAGAAAAGATTTTAACTAACATTAAAGTTTACTGAAGTCATAGATACTGTGTACTTGCTATAGAAGTAGAAGGTTTTAATAGATAATAATTAATGATACCAGTAATAATATGCGAAGTTCAAGTTTCTCTGTTTTGTTTCCTTGACATTTTCAGCATCTTTCAAATCTAGTGAGCTCAGTGACCATTTTTCCAACTGTCACAACTACAAAGCAATATTTCTAGTTTTCTCCTTTTTATCATACAGTAAATATTTCAAACTCTTATTATAGGCTGTACCAGAAATTATTTTCTTTTTTAAATGATCAATAATTGTAAACATGTGGAATTATTATTTATGGTAAATCAGTGTATGCCTAAATAAATTAATAATTTCTTATACACATTTGGTTTTGTTAGATTTGATCATTATATAGGCTATAGCTTCTTTTATTTATATAGAAAACCAATATTTGTACTGAAAATTTCAACCACATTTTTAGCACATTAAATACTTTAGCTGCCTCTATTCCAATCATTCAAAATATTTTAATCTCATTTTATAATTCAAAAATGAAACCATGCCAAAGTTATTTTACATTGTATTGCATATGCTACTTATCAATGTTGCAATTTTAAGCTCATGTCCAAAGATTTAAAATCTATTTTCTATCCTATCCTCCAAATTTCTTTTTTGTCATTTTTTATATTTGCCACAAACTAAATATATCATAGAAACTGAAGTTGCTATTTATCCATAATCCTGCACTTTTAGAAGGGTTATTTCATATTTTGTTTGTTTTGTTTTGTTTTGCTTTTGGTAATGAATGGTATGGTTGACTTTGCATAACATATAATTTGGCTATCATAATTTTCTATTGTATCTGAATTTTGGATATTACAATCTTATAAATTTTTGTCTTTAAGAACTTATCAATTTTTCAAATAAAACTAAAATACAAATGTTCAATTTAGCATTTCATAATATTTTGATGATTTATTCTTTCTGTATACAAACTGGACCTTACAGAAAACTGATTTCAACCAAAGAACAGGTTCAATCTATAAACAATCACAAGCACATCCCTTCAGCTCAAGGGAATCTGCAGAAATGCTAAAATTAAAATGAATGTATCCACTTATTGTCATAATACCATCTCTCCTTCCATAGAAACTAATAGTATTAGATGACCCAAGAAGAAGACCAGGAAAGTAACTATATGACTTTATCATTTCAGGCAAGTTATCTCAAATAACTGTGGAAGTTTTTTTGTAAAAATTTAAATGCTATAGTGATATTTATGAAAGATTAGAGTTTATCACTTTATTGTTCTTGCTACCTTAATTTATCCTTTCTTTGTTATTTTAAAACACATTGTCTTTTTTTTCTTACTTTCTCTAGTATGTCTAAATAACCACTTTTGAATTTTAGGGCTGATTACAGGGTTGTTCCTAAGAACCTGTTATTTTTAATTTCATTTTTTTCCATTGAATTTCTAAGACAACTAACTCCAGAGACAGAGCCATTGGAATGTGAACACAGACTGAAGAACATTGTTTTCCTCTCTTACTATTCTTGAGGTTCCTCATCTTCTTGGGGGGGGAGGGGGGTTTATGTTTACTCTTATAACAAGATTATTTTAATTATATAAAATAAACCAAATTCAGCTCAAAAAAAAGAATGAAGGTTTCCTACTGAGAACCATAGTTGCTGGCAATTTTGATAAAATTTTTAAGGGATAAAATATGAGTGCTATGGGGGACTGTAGGTGAAATCTTGAGGAATACCATAGCAATTGGAAATACTAAATGGCACTAGGAAAAAGTTCCACTCCAGCAAAAAAACTTTTTTCTTGACTCTTAGGTGAAATATCTTAGCCCCTTCTTCCTCTCCTTTATTCTTCCCAGTACTTTCCTTTATCACCCATTTACTTCAACTTTTTTAGGATATTATACCATTATATTTTGTTCCTTCATGTGTCTTGTCTATATATGCTCCTTCTAACAGCTATTATAAATGAAAGAGATCATATGAGTTATAACTTCTTCCCATGCAGGAATACAAGAAGTTCCTCATAGTCCTCATCCACCCCCTCTATGGTTCATCAGAGTCCAGTACTTGGAGATCAAACTTTCTATTCAGCTCTGGTTGTTTCATTAGGAAACTTTAAAAGTCCTCTGTTTCATTGAAAGTCCATCTTTTCCCCTGAAAGAGGATGTTCAGTCTTGCTGGGTAGTTGTTTCTTGGTTGTAAACCAAGATCTTTTGCCTTCTGGAACATCATATTCCAATCCCTATGAGCCTTTAATGTAGATGCTGCCAGATCCTAGGTAATCCTGAATAATTGGTGAATTCCCCCAATTTATATTTTGCTATATGCTTCTAGGTTCTAAGGGCAATTTTGTTCTATTATTTCTTGAAAAATGAAGTCTACTCTCTTTTCCTGATCATGACTTTCAGGTAACCCAATAATGATTTAATTATTTCTCCTGGATTTGTTTTCAAGGTTGGTTGTTTTTCCAATGAGATATTTCACATTTTCTTCTAATTTCTGGCTTTTTGAAAGAGTTTTATTTCTTCCTGCTTTCTCACAAAGTCATAAGCTTCTTTTAGTTCCATTTTGCATATAAAGAAGTTATTTTCTTTAGAGAGCTTTTATATCTCCTTTTCCATCTGGCCGATTCTGCTTTTTAAGGTATTCTTCTCCTCATTTGCCTTTTGTTTTACTTTTTTCCATTTGGGCTAAACTGGTTTTTAACATATTATTTTCTTCAGTTGTGTTTTTGTTGTTGTTGTTGCATTTTTTTTCACTAAGCTGATGATTTGTTTTTCATGATTAATCTGCATCGTTTTTATTCCTCCTCCCAATTTTTCCTCCATCTCCCTTAATTGCTTTTCAAAGATTTTTTTTTTGATTCCTCCATGGCCTGAGCCCACTTTCTATTTCTTTTAAAGACTGGATACAGAAGCTTCAAATTTGTGATTTTCTGAATCTTCCTTGGGACCAAAGTAATTTTCTATGGTCAAATTCTTGTTTTTCTTTTGTTTACTCATTTCCACAGCCTAAGACTAATTTACCATACGTCTAAGGCTTTGGAGGTTTTTTGGGACACCCCACTGGGCTCTTTATTCCTCCAAGGTCTTATGCTCTCTTGCCTGTGCTTTGATATGTAGATGACCATAGGGCTCCCCTCTGGCCTGGAGCTATAAGGAAGATCCCTGCTTGGTATGGCAGCCCAAATAGCAATTTGGATCTGAGCATAGGCAAACAGCACAATCTTGCCCCAAGTAGAGAAGAGAGATTTCTTCAAACTACACCGACCCCCTTACCATCTGTGCACTGTGGTCTGGAGGTATAGGCTGGTTTCCCCAATTCCCACTGCAAGTTCTCACTGCAGGGCTGTTCTGAAGCTGGTGATTCACACTCTGCATTCATTCTGGTGCAGCAGAATTCTCTCACTGCCCCTTCAAGCTTTTCCCCAGTGATCCCTGAGCTGGCAGCTTTTTTCCAACCCCTGGTCCCAGTGAATCACACTTTTCCTGCCAAACTTCTAAGCTATCTTGGACTGGGAAATTGTATCACTCAGTCTTTCTGTGGGTTCTGCCTCCTCCAAATTATGGCTAGAGTCATAATGTGATGACTTTTGGAGTTTTTCAGGACAGAGTTTCTGGGAAATCTTGCCTTCTCCCTGCCATCTTGGATCTGCCCACCTTCATTGTTGAAATGTCAATTAAGTCCAGGTCCTTTAACATCTATTTCCTATTGAAGTTCTTTGCTTAGTTGATCCAAAATAAAATTAATTTAAATAAATCTACAACTATCTATCTCTAGGAGCTCTAAACTTCTCCTTCCTACCCAGTCAGACATTGAGGGAATAAATAAACATGATGAAAAGGACTTACTCCAAGACAGAATTTCAAGACAGGTCATAATTTTATAGAAGTAACATATATGATTAGTAAGCAAGGCAGAAATGAGCCATCAAATTCAAAATATGGAGAGAGAAAAGCAAAGAATAAAAATTACATATGAATCAGGACAATAGAGCAGGACAATAACAAAGGAGAAGCTTATGGATTTAATTACTGAGCATTAATCAGTTAGCTAAGAGGGAGAAGAGGCTTGCTAATCATCTGTACTTGTTCTTCAGGGAATTGGAGAGGTATATGTCATTTAACAATATAAAAAATTCTCCTTATCACTTGTATTTAAATCTTAAGTTCCCCTTTGTTCATCATATCTAATGAGGTACCAAGTTCTTTCATGTTATATAGGTCAACCAACTACTGCCATTGCCACTGCTATAATCTCATTCCTAGATAACCCCCTTCAATAGCTCCCCCTCTAATAACTCTATATTACATGATGTAAAAGAATTTAGGATTGAGTAGGATCTTAGAGAATTAGTATAACCCTTTATTCTACATTTTAAAAATTATGAAAAAGCTCCAGAAAAGTTAAATAATTTGTCAAAGATTATAAAAGACAGTAAATTTCAAAACCACTCTAATCAGGGTCTTCTTGCTTTTTTCATAGCAATTAATTCAGCAAATACAAGCTTTTATCAGATATTAACCATTAATCAGCATAACTCATGCATTCCAATGGGGAAATTCTTTGTGTTCCAAATCTATTCTAAACAAATAAATATTCCTCGTTTATCTGGGAAGATGAATAGATAATTTTTAATATACCCTTCATTCATGAATGAAATAATTAATGAAAATATAATAATATTTATTATGGCCAGGTAGAATATTATGCACTAAATATAAAAATAAAATAATGAGAGTAGCTATTAAATGTTTCTATCTTTTAGAGGACAACTAGATCATAGAAATAGAACTACTTTGAAGATATGCCAAGACCAAGACCAAAATATCCTGTTCTGATACTGGAACAGTTGGTGAAAGTTTCAATGATAAAATATCACTTTTATGTTAATAAAAAAGTAGAAAATCATCCCATACTCCTTGTTTCTCTTCTCCTCAAATCCAAGACTGAGCTCTGACAGCAATAAAATATGTAAGTTTGGGGAACCTTTCTAAATTAAATTGACCTTTCATGGTTGATGACTTTTAGAAATAAGTTATGTCCCCACTATATCAAAGTAGTATACCAGGCTCACACATATTTTTTTTCCTAGAATTTAGTGCCATCCAGTATTCTAATGAAACAAAATGAGAAAGGAAACATTATCTGGTGTCACTTACTTGGCATCCTTGACTCATAAAGATAAGATATCTCTAAAAGCAATTTTATTTTGAGAATATACTCTAGATAGCACTGAAGTACAAGTACTTTTGACAGTAACTGCCTCCTGTATCCCATAGCCAACTAAGATAAAATTGTTCCTTAATATTTTTTTTGTGTATTTGCTTTAGAAAAAAAAAGAAGAGATCATAATAATGATACATTCCTGGTGCATTTTTCTCATATGCTATTTTTATTTGCAATTTTTTGTGTTTTCTTACCTTTGTAAATTCTATTGCAATAATTTATTGTTAAATATTCAGCTAATTCCTTGAGGGTGTAAAACATATCTTTCACTTCAATGAAAAATGAGTGGCTCATTTTTCAGATCATTAGATTTGTGTCATTCCAAAAATAAAAAAAGATTACATTAGATAAGAGATGATGGAATGAGAAAAAGATAAATATTAAAACATAATTCTTGGTTATCTTTCAGTTTTTAACTATGAATGTTCAGGACCAATCCTGTCAATTAAAAAAAGAAAAGGAAAGTTTTCTCTTTAAGGCACCAGAGAATTATGTAGATTGATGAAAGGTGCCAAGAATTTTTAAAGAAGGCATTAACCACCATAATCTGTGCATCTTTCTTATATTTCTTGTGTTTCAGTCTATACTAAAGTTAAATTATGCAAGATTTTCAAATAAATGCTCTCCATATGGACTTAAGAATAAAAGTGACTAAATATTCAACTTAAAAAAGTCACAAACTAAAACAAAAGTGGAAGGAATGGTCTGCATGGTTTTTGTTTTTTGTTTCTATTTGCATATAATTATATACTCAATACTTTCTCTGAATCCAAGATGCAATATTTTATGGATCAATTTCTGCCACTTGTGCTAATTTTGACTTAAAACTTAAAATCAAGAAAATACAGGTGTTCCATCAGTCAGCACCAAACTATGCATATGTGGAATCATTGGGTATAGCAAATGAATATTATGATGTTGAATATAATTTCATGTACTCTTGGCAGAATAATTTTCAGGAAGATACACTTTCATGATGAGATTGAAACAGGCATTCTTACCTAGCTCATCATTTGGGTGGCTCTGAAAGAAAGTGGGAAAGAGAAGAGATATTAGCCTGAAGATTGACAGACCTGTTGTGCTGACATCATTGTAGTATGCCTCTGAAATCTGGACAGTCTACTAATTCCATACTGGGAAGCTGAATCGCTTCCACTTAAATTGTCTTAAGAAGATTCTGAAGATCACCTGGTAGGATACAATTACCAAAAACTGGGATTCTGTCAAGGATTCAAATGTTAGTAGAGAAAGCACAATTCTGTTGGACCGGTCATATTGTTCAAATGTCAAATGCATGCTTACACAAAAAATTTTATGGAGAACTGACATAAAGTAAACACTCAAGGGGGAGTCAGAAAAAACAATAGATGAACATTAAGAACTTTGGAATTGAATGTTCAACCTGGGAAATCCTGGCACAGGACCACCTACCATGGCATGCCCTCCTTAGAGAGGGAAATGTTCTTGAAGAGCAAAGAAACATGTGATTCACAAGTTTAGGTGTTCACAGGAACTATTTGTGTCCAATCTGTATTAGAGCCTTTTGAGCTCATATTATTAGTCTGATCAACCACAGTTAGATATTCTGTAACTTGTTTCTAATATAGTGATATCATTTTGAAGGACCAACCTAGTATGGGGAATAAAAACACCAGTACATTTTGTAATGCGGTGCAGTATATGTAGATTATGTATACCTCAGGGATTTTCTAAATTAAGGAACTGAGAGATATTTTTGTAATATTGTCCACCCTTCTCCAAGGTAGACTTTGATCCCTACCTTGAAAGTAGAAAGAAAATGGCCTCATTGATAACTGCTGTTTTCCTGTGTCTGAGAGGGTTTACTAAAACTGAAATATTGCTGGGCTAGGGGCCCAATATGAGTTCCAAACAAAAAGTCTCTTCCCTGAGCATTCTTTTTTTTTGTTTCTGCAGAGCAGTGGAGTCAAGTGACTTACCCAAGGTCACACAGCTAGGTCATTATTAAGTGTCTGAGGTTGAACTCAGGTCCTCCTGACTGCAGGGCCAGTGCTCTATCCACTGGACCCCCTAGATGCCCCTTCTCTAAACATTCTTAAGGGGAATGGGTTGTCCCAAATGTATACAACCAAGCTTAACTCCTCAACAATTTTTACTTAGACAAAAGACTTCAATAAATAGTGAATAAGCCCATTTATTAAAGCAAATAACAATATGATAAATGATGTCAATTAGAATATTCAGAAAATAGAGTGAATGAGCACTTTACATTGGAGGAAGATGAGTTGTCTGCTCAACTAAGAGTGAGAATCAAATATAACCAAGGAAAATATAGTCAATCTCTAGGAAGACAAACTGGAAATCAGGGAAAGTTCAAGAACTAGCTAACTTTACATGTATGCTATCCTCTCATGCTTCCCTCTGTCTCTTTTTTCTCCTGCTTGGATTTGTATTCATATCTTCCTGACTCTAGACCAAGAATTTTATCTACTATGGCACAAAGCTGCCTTTATTTGCCTACCATAATATATAAATCCTGTCATTTGTTGTTTAAAATTCTTAACATTGTACCTCTTACTATTTTTTCAGGCTTATCTCATACTACTCCTGCTATTTCAATTTACATTTCAATAAATATTACATAGTGTCTCTATGTCTTTCTTCAAGCTACTACTTCCTTCTTTACCTGTACTTCTTAAACCACCTTATATGGCCAGTCTTTGCCGATTCCCATAGTGGTACTTATATGTTTCATGTTGTTTCCCCCAAGTAAAAGATAAAAACCCTGAGAGCAGGGAAAGTTTAATTGGATTTAGAAATTATAGGATCACTTAAGGAAACAAAAATAGTCTGACTTTGTAACTCTGAGCCAGTTACTTAACCTCAGTCTCTAAGTTTCTCATAAAATCCTCAAAGAATGTGAGATAAAATTTACATCAGTAAAGGAAGTTTCCTTCCTGGAGTGACCCAGGAAACTATAAGAACTGTTAAAAAAAAATAGAGGTTTACTAAACAATAAAGTATAGAGGAAGTGCTCTAGATTTCATTTTAAAATCTGAAAATATGTTATGAAAGTTTTTAAAATAAATTAAATTAATTTACTTTGAAAACATTAACAAGTCTCATGAAAAAGTTAGAAGATTAACATGGAGAACATTATTTTAAAAATATTAAAGAGAATCTAGTCTTACTCATCTGTGTATATCTTTTCCTGTAAACCTATTAGGTGGCCATCATCTTTCTCAGCCTCAGTTTTCTCATTCATAAAATGATGAACTTTATATAAACCAAAGTTATATATGAGATCATATGTGAACATATTTATTACCAGAAATTTAGTAGTATAGTGTAAGGGGAGTATTATCCTGGAAGCATGTAATGTTATCATTATAATAGAAATGAGTTGTCTGTTTCAGCCTTTAGTTGAAGCATATATTTCTTTCTAAAACATTATCTACAAATGGGGATCTAACTTATGTTGTGTTTTCCAGTAGAAAAAACTCACAACCTCCTTCACAAATCAATTAAAAATTTTGTACTGCTGTTATTATTGGTAATGTTTTATAGCTATTGAGAAGATTTTTTATCCCTAAATCCTTTTTACATTCATTCTAGTTCTGGTGTCTGGTATCAGTGGAAAAATGAATAAATTTTAATAAATGAGAAACAAAAAGAGGTGATACAGTGAGATAAATATTTAAATTAGTAGAAATGGTTTTCACTTCTAATATAGAGCAGAAATGAAAAGAAATATGAGTAAAATATCTTGTATAGGTGAACATGGAATTACTTTGAAGTGTGAAGAAAGAGATTCAGACTGATAATAAATTTCTAGATGTTTCAGAAAATAAATTCATTATCATTTAAAATGCGAAGTGATGAAATTGACTGAATTATTTTTTAAAGAATGAAAACAAAGTAACATTGCTTCCATTTATTTTATTCTTGTTCCAGAATCCAAGTGTTTGATGGGGGGAAAAATTTTAAGTAATGTAAGTACATATAAGCAAATGGTCAGATGTTAATACCAACTTTTGGGTAGGAAAACAAAGGGCACTAACTAGGTTCCCAAGATATAGGAGAGAGTAGAGAGAGAAATATAGAGAGACAGACACAGAAAGATAGAGATAGATAGAAACTCAGGGAAAGAATCAGAGAGAATTAAAAAAAAAGAGAGTTTCTGTGTGAAAAAAATTATGTTTAGTACATTTTCCAAAAAAAATGACAATTTTATATCAAATATATTTTAAATTGGGTTGGTATGCACAAATATGATGCATATATGTACACACAGAAACTTCATAGGCTACAAGTTCACATTTAAGATAGGAAAACTAAATTCTCAACCATGATAATTAGCTTCCTTAGACAATATACCATCTTTTTATCAAGAAAAGAATCATGTTGAGGCTTATTTTTCAATGCTTTGGGAAAGGACAAGGTTAATATATGGGAATAGCAGAAGTCCAGAGGTATACATTTAGTCATGCTTATTCAAAATAGAAACTATGAATTAAACCTTGAAAATCCTAAGTTCAATTCAATAAACCTTAGATGTAATTAAACCATCTAAGAGACATTAAAGAAAATGAAATTTTATTTGTCGAACTCTAAAATGAACACACTGCTCCAAAACTGAAGATATCTCTAAATGAAAAACCATAAAGACTGCTAAAGCAATCAAATAAATAACAAAAAGAAAAGAATCAAAAATTCAGAATGAAGACTGATTATTTCAAACTCAAAACATTTTCACTGAACCACTCTAAATATTAAAATCAGCATATTCAACTTTAAATATCAAATTAAATAACTAGTATAAGAACAATAGTTTTAAAATATTTTTTTGAGAATAACAGAATGTAAGGCAGGACTTTTCTGCATGTGTTAAATATTTGCTGACTACCAAAGTACAGAATAGTTTTATTAAGTGACATTTACCTTCAGAGTCTTTATAAATAAGGAAAAAAATTTTGATTCAAAAGAAATTATTCTGGACTTTCACTACACCATTTATTATGGTTAGAGGAAATGCTGATATTGCAATGTTCATTTCATTATTAACAGGTGACATACATAATATAAATTTATATATATATATATATGTATATATATATACAGATATTTAGCTCCTCTTATTTGTTCCTTATATCAAACTCTGACTATGACTGTTTTTTAACCTTTGTATAAGCAGACTGTTTGACAGATTATAGGTACTTAATAAATGCTCACTGATTGACCAGATATTATAGGAATCATTATTCTCTTCTTCAGATGTGGAAAATGATTGTACATCAGTGATTGACTCACAACAACACAAGTAGTGATTGAACGATTTCCTTAGTACTTCCTGGATCTAAGGCCAATATTTTTCCACAGCATAATTTGCTGTCATTGTTTTCTTCTGAACATATTCTAAATATAATAATTCTGAAATTATGTTAATTTACTTTTGCATAAAAGTTGTAGAAATATTTTATTAAATCATACTTCAGTGGATGTTATACTTATCTGGGAAAATGATGTATAAGTCATCCCAAAACTCTCAATGCAACTTTAAATTATGAAAGCTTTGTAAGTTGTTCCAAAACTCTCAATGCAACTTTAAATTATGAAAGCTTTGTAACTATTAAAGTTCAAAATTGCACGGAGACTCTGGGGACAATCTGAATAACTAAAGTGCCTTTATGATTACTTCCATATTAAGTTAAGTTTGATTTTGTAAAAGGTGGATTTTAAAATTTCGTTATGTATATCTTTTGCTTTTCTATCCCTTTGTTATTCCTTCCACTGGGGAACATCTCTTTTAACCAAAAATGAAGCAAATGACAAAAGTCCAAAGAAAGCATCAATTGATTCTAACATTATGGGAAATATTCTATCTCTGCAAAGCAGAAAGAGAAGTACACATTTCTTTTTAACCAGTACTAAGCTTGGTAATTATAATTATACAGTGTTAGGTTTCATCATTTTTTGTCTTTTTCATTTATATTACTGTCATAATTGTATAAAATATTCTTCCTAGTTCTGTTTTCTTCCTTCTGAATAACTCGCCATCACTCTTCTCATGCTTCACTGAATTATTCATATTTTTAATTTCTAATGGCAGAAAGTTATTTAACTACAGTCATTCACAATAGCTTATCTAGGCGTTCCTCAGCTGATGGGCATCTAATTTATTTGAAATTCTTTGCTGCCACAAGAAATCATGCAATATGTGGTCTATATTATTTCTTTCAGTGCTAGATGTCCTTGGTGTATATGTCTATCAGTGGGATCTCTGGGTCAAAGATAATATACATGATTCTAAATTGCTTTCTTGAAACTATTCCACTAACAGTTTCTTTGCAGACTTCTCTTCATAGCTTCTCCAATATGCTCTTTGCATTTTTGGTCATGAGAATTAAAACACAATAGTTGTTTTAATTTTCATTTCTTTTGCTAATGATTTATAATAATCTTTCATGTATTTTTAATAGTTTCAGTATATTTTGGAGATCTGTCTTTGTAAACTCATTACATTGGAAAATTAGTGTGTGGGTCAATTCTCTTATTTACTTGGATTTAAAATCCTTTCTAGAAATATTTGGTGCAAAGAATTTATTTTCCCCATCATCACTTTCCTTTGTTGCCATAGTTGAACTCATTCTTTTTGTTTGTCTTTATACTTTCATTAATTAATAATTTCTCAAGGAACCATAAGTGTAAAAGGTACTGACCCTTCCTTTGTTTTCTTTTGAATGGTATGAACTTTATATAATTTTATTTTAATGAATACATTGCTGGAAAGTGCATAAAGAGCCTGAAACTGTAAAGGAGTTAACACTTAGACTCATATACTGAATTTGGTTAGTATTTAAATGATGTCTAATATCATTAGTGCAGAGATGCCCACCATACTCAATTATTAACAACTTTGATGGTGATCTTTGAAAATTACTTTTGGACAAAAATTTCATCACTTGGTGGAGCTAATCAAAATTAGCTCATTTGGTCTTCAGAAAACAAATATGCAATTTAAAATTGATTCCATGCTGAAGTTTCAACATGGCATAACCTACCATAGGAAAATTTTGTCAAAACATAAATTCTTTTGTCCCTAGGATATAGGAACTAAATAAAAATTCTAAAAAGCTTACAATAATGTTTCTCATCTATAATATTATACTATTATGATATTCCAGCGAATATATTTCTAAACCAAATACCACATGGCTTCCTTCAATTATAAGAACATCTGACATTGATCAGATGTAATTGGACTGAGTTTCCCCACTTTCATTTATTTGTCTTTGAGCTAAGTTCTGCATTTCATGCCATATACATGTTTTTCATTGATCTCTTTTGTGTATTTTTAATTCTGTAATTTTAAAGAATGGCTATAATACCAAGGAAATGTATGAAAATTACCCTGAGAGAAAACGTCTGTACCCATTAGAGATACTTCAAGAGCAATTGCATTGAGGAAGTCAATCAAACCACAATGAAATGGGATCGTTCTACTGAACACAGTTGAAAATGTAAAACATCAAGAACTGATTAAGCCATTACTTCATAATGGCTTAAGAAATTTATAGAAAACAATCAACCTTAAGATTAACTAGGGAGATGGAAGAGTTGTTATTTATTCCTCTAATATGTAGTACTGGGTTTTTTATGGTTGGAAAAACAATGAGAAAAATATTGTAACTATTTCTATGAAGAAAAAAAGTCATTTTTAGGTAAGGCATTACAGATGCAAATATTAAACCTGAATACACATATATGCTCACTAACAGACACATAGTTGTGTGGGCATGGGTGTGGGTGTGTTAAATGTATTCACAGTTGTAGACAAAATCATCATCAGAAGAACATCTGAAGGGGAAGCTAGGTGGTGAAGTGGATAGAGCACTGGCCAAGGATTCAGGTTTACCTGAGTTCAAATCCAGTCTCAGACACTTACTAATTACCTAGCTGTGTGGACTTGTCTTAAGCCACTTAACGCCATTTGCCTTGCAAAAACCTTAAACAAAAGAAGAAGAATGTCTGAAATCTGGATACTTTCATCAGACAGTAAAGGATTCAGTTAAAAAATGTTTTAAGGATTTTTCTTCTAATGGATCTAGAAATCTTCTGAGGGAAAAAAGGAATCTGAAAAATACAGTGTTATGATGAGAGTAAGACTTATTCTGGAGTACTAAAATTCCCCAATATAGATGGACTATTGCAGTGAGTCATAAAAGGTTCAGAAATTATGGAGATAAACATTATTCAATGAATATAGTCGTAAAACTAATATAGTAAATTTATTATAATACTTTGTTAAAGTGGAAAACTGTAATTGAGATTCATGGTTTCATATACAGAATTTCTTTATAAGTCAGTGAGGATATCAGGTAACAAAGTGTAAGACTTTTGGGAAACTGTTCATGAAACTCTTTTTTTTCTGTTGTTCCAATATTAAAATGTTTGTATTAATTGGTAATAGTATAAAACACCGAACAATTTCAAATATATATGTAAACATAAGTCATATAAACTAAATTTAAAAATTACTGTTAATTGAACTTATTCTTGATTTTTAATAAGTATGATCTTATATACAATGGCAATTTGTGTAAAAAAAGTAAATAAAGCAAAAAGATGACACATTCATATTAAACATGTAAAAGTTATAAAAAGTTAAAGACATTATAAAATAATACATTTAAGCATTTTAACTTATCCTAATTAATTTGCGTATCATACATGAATTAAAAGACATTTTTTCTTATCATTTATATTGCACTTAGGAATATAAATACTTTTCTATCTCTTCAAAGCTATATTTTACTTGATAACTAGATTAATAACAGCATATAATGTGTCTGCATTCTCACAACACAACAATGAAATGAACTAATATATTCTTGTTATTAAATGTTATTTAAATTATTATTAAATTATATTAATTGAATTCTAATTAAATGATATTTCTTCTAAGGGAATGTGATCATTAAAGTCATGCTTTAATTATTTACCAATAAGATTTTTCTAAAATTAAGAATATTCTACTATTACTATTCAGAGCGCCTTATAATACTACAATAAACTAACCACATATGCCAAATTTTACACTAATATCCCAAAGGGAATATTAGATGACAAAAAACTGTTCTGTAGTCAGATACTTTTTCTAACTTTACCACTTTTCAGGTCAAGAGAAACTTGAAAATATTGAAATAAAGCAAACAGTACAATATGAATGCTAAATCATAACGCACATATCTTCTTTATATAACTAAAATAAAACATTAGAGTCTGAATAAATTGTCAGTTCTGGCTTTATACATATTGAGGGTCATATTGTTCCACTAAAGTGACTTCTTAGAGGTTGACTGACGTTTTACAATGTGCAGACCATGTTAGCTCATTTGATGTCATTTTTGTATATTAAGAATTTGTATTTTCACTGGAGTTGGATTTCCTTCAACAATGCAGTTTGCTCAACACATCTATAATTCATGAGTTTGGAGTTATCTATTACTCAGAGAAACTCAGTGACTTACCCACAGTTAGACGTAAAGGGTAGAATTTCAAACCACTTCTTCCTGATTATAGTTCTGCCTACTACCACATCCCTCATTGCTATTCTTCTAGCATAACTTAACAGTGCTAATGATTAAGAAAAATGTAGAAGATAATTTTCTCAATTGCTATATGAACCAGAGGCCCTTAAAACCAAGTTACTGAAAATTAAGATACGATACTTATTAATGGTTTTTCAAATAACAAAGTGTTTTCATGTTGTACTTTGGGTGCCCACACTTTTAAAAAGCATGATAAAGCATTTGAAATTAATAGGGTCTATTATATTCTACTGTCTATACCATTCTTATAAAGTCTATACTATTCTTATAAAATAAAATGTATGTATTTCCTTTTCCTTAACTTCCAATAAAAGCTATAATTTATAGTAACTTAGAACTGGTTTTAGAAATGTATTATTTGCCAAGTTTCTTAGATTGCATTCAAACACATAAGCAAATCTTATAATAATTAAATTAATTTTCTTCTTTTTTAAAAAATAATTATATTGATTTTTTACATCACTAGCATTTCCTAACATATATTTTCTCCCAAATTGTCAACAAGGACCATAATAAAGAACAAAATAAGAAGAGTGTTAAATCCAGTGTTATACTCAATGTTACATTTCCATAGTTTGCTACTTTCTTAATAAAGTAGGAGAACGCATTTTTTATTCATTTAAGGCAATAGGATTAAGTGACTTGCCCAAGGTCACACAACTAGGCAATTATTAAGTGTCTGAGGTCAGCTTTGGAACTCAGGTCCTCCTGACTCCAAAGCTAGTGCTCTATCTACTACAGCACTTAGCTGCCCTGAGAAAGTATCTTTTTAATAGTTCTTTTTTTGGACTAAAACAAGTCTTCAGCATTTCATAGCATTCATTTTTATTTATTTTGTTTTATCTTTCTTTGCATTTGCATTGTTTAAATCATTGAATATAATGTTCCCCTAATTCTGTTTGTATGAATTTTATAAGACTTGTCATGTGACCCTTATATGCATCATATTCATTGATTTTTAAAATTTTTTTTGGGGGGGTGTTGCAAGGCAATAGGGTTAAGTGACTTGCCAATGTCAAACAATATTATTAAGTGCCTGAGACAGATTTGAACTCAGCTCCTCCTGACTCCATGACTGGTGCTCATTGTACCACCTACCTGCTCCTCATTGATTTTTATAGCAAGATGTTTTGTTATATTCTATTACGTATAATCTAATTATATATTCCATTATACCCATATAATATAATTTAATCAGTGCTCAAGTAAATAGGCATATACTTTGTTTTGATTTTCTTTTTTGCTACCACAGAAAGTACCATTATAGATATTTTGGTTCCTATGGCATTTTTCTTTTTGTTTTTATGTCTTTGGAGAATATTCTTAGGAAAAAGACATTCTTGTCAAAAAATAAGTAATGAGGAAATGATAAAGCATTTATGAAATATAATTACGATGTCGCAGGCTCTGTGGCAAGCACCAGCTACGTAAAACCAAGTAAGCAAAGCAGTCCAAGCTCGTAAGGACTTTAGAATACAACATGAGAGGGCAACAAATAAAAGGGAAGGTATAGTTGAAAAGTGAAGGAGAATAGCTGAGGAAATTAATAGTAAGCCATGTACTATGCAAGAAAAGATGAATAAAGAAAACATTCATCAGAGCCCAGGATCATAGAGGCAGGAGACTGACTACATTTGGGTGGGAGAAGGAGATATTTTAGTCACTTGCTTCCCACGGTTTCAAATTGATTTTTCAGAGTGCTTGGATTAATTCACAGCAATAGAAACTATGCTTTAGTATGGCTCTCTTCCCTAAATCACTGCAAAATGGCATGTTGTTATCTTTAACAAGTTTCCTTCCTTCCTTCCTTCCTTCCTTCCTTCCTTCCTTCCTTCCTTCCTTCCTTCCTTCCTTCCCTCCTTCCTTCCCTCCTTCCTTCCCTCCTTCCTTCCTTCCTTCCTTCCCTCCTTCCTTCCCTCCTTCCTTCCCTCCTTCCTTCCCTCCTTCCTTCCCTCCTTCCTTCCTTCCTTCCTTCCTTCCTTCCTTCCTTCCTTCCTTCCTTCCTTCCTTCCTTCCTTCCTCCCTCCCTTCCTCCTCCTTTCTTTCTTTCTTCCAACTTTCCTTCCCTCTGTTCATATAGGGTATAATAACTTTACCTATGGTAATCTGCCAAAGGAATGTAAATTTTGCTCACTGGTGCAAGTTATGGCATAGATTTCTTTCTTTAATTGTCTTAAACTTATCAACTCATTTTGCCTCTCCTTGATTGACCTTTAATACATCCCAGTCCAATTCTCACTTAGTCATTGTTTGGACCCTGATTGTTCAGAGTGAATTTAAATAGCAATTGTTTTGCCCAGAAACTCAGAGGGTCTTCCCCTTCCAAGTATATTTATTTATGTTTTAACAAGATAATATTTTGTCCCATTTCTTACCCACTCTTAATCATTGAAAGGACATTCATTGCCTCAGTCAAACTGTAACCTGGGAAAGACTTTAGTTTGAAAAGGTTCATGTGAGTTTTCCCTCTGTATCAGGGTCCTCTTTAGTATTTTCTGATCTGCATTTTGGCCCTAGAGTCAGATGTCACTGGAGGAGAGAGTGAGACTAAAGACCTTTCACAGCCCTCTTCCACTTAAATTAAATTCACTTGCAAGTCATGACATCACTTTCCTGATGTCATGGTCCTCTACCAGAATGAAGGACAAACAATTATGACTTTAATTTCTTCCTCTTATTGCTATTACTAGAATTTCCTAAAATAGTGTAACTCATAGGGTTGTTGTTGTGAGGATCAAATGAGATTATAAACCAATCCCTCATCATTGCATTATGAAAGCAAAGAAAGGGGGCATCTTTGCTTTATTCCTGAAATACTTGAGAAATTATTTAATGTTTTTATCATGGCATATATTAGTTTATGGTTTTATAGTGTTATAAAGTCAAATAATTTAAAATATGTATTTACATGATAAAATTTAAATACTTTACATTTTTTAGAAATTAAGATACAATATTTCTTTTTGCTACAGTCATTCAGATAAATCCTATAAAATAGGTCATGTGTGTTTTGTCTTGTTTTCATTTATTTTGACTAGATTTCCTCCTCTTACTCAAGTTGAATATGTAGGAATATCTCATAATTCTGACTTTCTACTTTTGATTATCACAGAAACTTTGATCTGCTCCATTTTTAACCTGGGTCATTTTGACACCCCTTAATCAACCTTCTGCCTTCTTCTCTGCCCTTTTGGGATCTTTTCATATTGTTGGTGGGATTTCAATTGGTTTTAGTTCTATTGTTACTCAAAACTTTCCAACTAAAGTGGTGACCAATTTTGGCCTCCCCAGAAAGAAGGACTAGGGGGATACACAATTCCAACTGCTGGCCGTAGATTTTCTTTTTTATTTATTTCTAATTTATGTAATAAAACAAATAGTGTTATAACACAGTACCATAAAATATGATTGCACATGAAGCTGCAGATCTACTGGCTACCATCACAGAAATCACATATGTTCCCTTGTTTTCAAACTATGTATATCTCCATTCCTTTGAATTTTTCTTCTACTTTGAACGCCTTTTGCATGTCACAAGATCATGTTTCACTATTTAATAAATATTTTTAAATTTCTATATATTTGAAGAAATTATTTAATAGCATAATCATTAATTTTGTTCATTTTATCCATGATTTCCAGGTCCATTGGAATTAAAAATTCCTCAAAATATTTTAACGTAATGAGAAGTTTATGCTTTCTTCAATTTGTAGCTCTAATATATATCTTATTATTTTTTTTTAGATTTTTCAAGGCAATGGGGTTAAGTGGCTTGCCCAAGGCCACACAGCTAGGTAATTAGTAAGTGTCTGAGACCAGATTTGAACCCAGGTACTCCTGATTCCAAGGCCGGTGCTCTATTCACTGCACCACCTAGTCGACCCTTCTAACATATATATATGTATATATATATATATATATATATATATATATATATATATATATATATATATTTACAAATTTTTGTTTATGCCATTCATTTTTTGCATGTTTTTTTGCAAAGCAATGGAGTTAGGTGACTTGCCCTTGTCATATAGCTAGGTAATTATTAAGTGTCTGAAACCGGATTTGAGTGAGTCCAGGGCTAGTACTGTATCCACTGGGCAATCTAGTTGCCCCTATGCTGTTCATTTTTAAAGTAAAAACTTCATCCCTATGATAGTGGAGTTGAAGTGTGCCAAAAGTCCATGATGCAAGAAGGGAGTCTGAATGTGAGCTATAAGCACAAGTCCTTTGGTGAATGCATCTCTATCAAACATGTTATATAATAGAGGAGAGGTAATGAAGTATAGCACTTTCCATCTTAATTCATAAAGATTTTAATTTGTTGATGCTATTTCCCTTTTAAATCTCTATATTCAATTGTAATTGGAACATTATTCACTTAATTTTTCTTTAGTTTTGTTTTTATTTTATAGATTTGTTTGGAAACTGGGGAAAATGTTTACTTCTCCATCTTTTCAATCCCCTAAAACTGAATGGTTAAATCCATTTATCAACATTTAATACTATTAAAAATTTGAAATGGTATATCCTTTCAAAATATTCTTGGAACAAAACCGAAAAACCCAATGTGCAATCTTTATTTAGTCAACATTCCAACTGTGATCAATTTGCAAGTGATAAATATTTTCTCTTTGCTAAATTGACAAGTAAGATCTTCAAATGCATAATGACCTTTTGAATTATTTCTGAAAGTCATTCACTCAGCACTATCTAATTTTGAGGGAAGAGCAAAATGATAGTGTTCATTATATTACCACAATGTGGAAAAATACAAATCTATTCTATATCCCTAATGGAATATTTTATCCCAGTGGTAAGAAAATAAACACTTTTTAATTGGTTTGTATCCTTTTATATATTTTTGTCATAAATATATGCATAGGATTAATATTTTATTGGAAATATATAGTCCTCAAAAAGATGAGAATATGAGATCATCTTACTGGTCTCCTGAAGAATCTGCGTGCAAACCAAGGAGGTACAATTAGAACTAAATATGGAACAGCTGATTGGTTTAAGATTGGAAAAGTAGTACAAAAATTTGCATGCTGTATATGTTTAACTTATATGCTGATTACATCATGTGGAATATGAAGCTCAGTGAATAAAAGGCATGAAATAATACTGCTGGGAGAAATATGAACAGTCTCAGAGATGCAGACAATACCTCTCTGATGGGAAAAAGTAAAGAAGAATTAAGAAACCATTCAATGGGGATGAAAGAGTAAAGTGTAATAATTAATTTGAAATAAAGTGAAAAACATTATGATCTTTGCAATTGGTTCCATCATTTCCCAGAAAATAGAGAGAAAAGAAATTAGGGAAGTGTCAGATTTTGTATACTTGGGCTCAACTATCACTGCAGTCAGTGAGTGCTGCCATGAAATTAAAAGGCAATTGCTCCTTGCTAGGAAAGTCATTGCAAATTTGGAAGGCATACTAAAAAGCAGAAATATCACCTTGCTAATACAGACTCATAGCATAAAAACTGTGGTTTTTCTAGAAGCTGTGTGTGACTTAGATTTGGAGTATAAGGAAAACTGAGTGCTTCAGAATAAACCATTTCAAATTGTGATGCAGCAGAAGACCTTTGAGAGTCTGTTGGATAGCAGGGAGATCAAATCAGTCAATACTTGAGGAAATTAACTCTGTTTGTCCATTGGAAGGTCAAATACTGAAGCTGAAACTGCAGCTCAAGTACTTTGGTCAAGAAGACAGAACTTATTGGAAAAAAACCACAATGTTGGAAAAGATTGAAGACAGAAGGAAAAACAGATGATAGAATGTGAGATGAATGAATAGGGTAATGGAAACAATGAACATGAGCATGGACAGATTTGGGGAAATAGTAGAGGATAGAAGGTCCTAGCATACTATGCTGCATACCTTCAGGAAGAGTCTGAACAATAAAATGTAATTATCATTTGTTTAACCATTAGAAGAATTTGAAGGAAATAGTCTAAAGAGACTGAGGAACCATTTGACCAATAATTCAGAGGAATGGGGAAAGAAATCTATATAGTTTGCTGATATTGGTACCTACCCATACCTGAAGGGATAAAAGTGATATATTATTACCTTTGGACATTGGATTTGGACATTATTTTTTATTACTAAATAATGAACCTAGAAATCTATTATTTCTTTAGTTGCTTATTCCTCTCACTGATAAAGACTGCAAATTAGAAAATAGTCTTTAAAAGGTGCTAAAGCCTCAGAATTTTTTTACTGAGGCCAATAGGTTGATGAGTTCTCTAAAACTGAAAAAACAAGTTTTCATGCAAGAAATATGCAAGCTTTCACTATCTCCATATTTAAGATCTTTCTAGATATAGTCACTAGGTTTGTCATTAGAAAAAGGTTTTCAGTTTTCTGCTTTCCTTCCAATCTTGGCTATATTTGCTTTATTTGTACAAAGTTTTTAATTTAATGTAATTGAAATTATACATTTTATACTTATATTGCTCTCTACCTCTTCTTTATTCATAAATGGTTCACCTATCCATGTCTGATAAATAAGTTCTATGTTTTTCTGATTTTCCTATGAAATCTCTCTATGTATCTAAGCCATGTTTTTATTTTTAATTTATCTTGGTATAAGATATTGGTTCCTGTTTAGTTTCTACCATGGTGATTTCAAGTTTTCCCAACAATTTTTACCAGTGTAATTTTTATCAGTCATTTTAAAGTCTTTAAATACTATCAATTTGATCCTATTCAGAACTAAATAATTCTATGTTCATCAGAAAGAACCAGATAAAGGTGTTTTTTGTTTATCCTCTTTGTCAGATGTACCACTCCTCCCCCATGGGGACAAGTGCTAAGATAGACTTTTATTCTTGAGGGAGGGGGCAAAAAGAGAACAGAAGGAGCATTTATTTAGTGCCTACTGTAGTCTTATATATTGTTTATACTAAGTACTAAGTGCTTTTTACAAATATTATACTATTGATCCTAAAAACAACCATATGAGGTAGGTGCTATTGTTCCTTCCACTTTATAATAGAGGAAACAAAGGCAAACAGATATCACACATCTTGGAAAAGTCTGAAACTGAATTTGAACTCATGTTTTCCTTACTGCAGACCCAAAACTCTATCTATTACATCACCTCCTTCTTGCAGTGGATCATCATCTATCTCCCATATTCATGTTTCCTACCAAATAGTTGCCTGGGGGGATATAGATTATTGTTCTTTAATCTAATTAGAAATATGCTTTCAAGTCTTCAATTTCGACAAACCCTTCCTCTTCACTAAACTTATTATGTTTCCTGGGTCTAAGTACAATGGAGAAAATTAACTATAGTTTTAAGACAATTTCCTAATAAATCAATTCTTTTTTTCTCTTTGCACATAGTAAAATAATAAACCATACATTGTAGTAATAAATCAATGAATAGCTTGAATAGCTTTGCCTCAATAAATTCTTCACTCTCTAAGACCATAGCACTTTTTAAGTAATACAGAAGATGCTTCAAACCTAGATGATAAAAAAGTATGTCTGTAAAGGGCTACTCCTAGCAGCAGTTAAAGAAGAACTCATAACTCTTGATCTCCTGGGTGTAACTTATATATCCATTTGGGCAAGTCTTCAGCTGATGATACAAAATCCTTGAACTAAAAAAAAAAACCAAAAAACGAACTTCTCCCTTGGCACAAGGCTATGTATCATAGAATTTACCTGGATAGGGTTTTCCTGTGCTTGGCTGTCCTGTTGCTGCAGAGATATTCATCTTCTTTCTTCTATTAGCACATCACAGAGACTCACATATTAAACACGATTGCTGGATATTTTGAATTCACACTCTAATTCCTCAGCATCCTTCTCTAGCAACTGATTAACATTACTCTTTAAAAATGCAATTGGGGTTAAGGGTCTTGCTTAGGGTCTCACAGCTAATAAGGGTGTGAGGTCAAATTTGAACTCAGGTTTTCCTGACTCCAGAGCCAGTACTCTATCTACTCTGCCACCTAGTTGCCCCCTGCTATCATATTTCATCAGCACAGTTCCTCTCATATTAATTATCCAAAATCCTATTGTTTCATAAAGTAGGTTAAAGGATTAGGGGAGGCATATAAATGCAGATGAACCTATGATTCAAATGATATTGATCTAAATATTGGAAAAATTATCAAACATTTCTTTTTTCAGGATTGGTAAGATCTAAACAGTTTCATGTTAAATAACTTTCAAGAATGTCTTTAAGACATTGTTGACTTAAATGGTTGACTGAATGAAATTATTTTAGTTAATACATAATAAGCATATTTGGACATGGCTTTTTACAAACTTCTTAGTCAACTATGTGACTGTAAAAAATCTCATTTGTTTTAGAATATCATTTATAAAAGATTGCCTTGTGAAAATAAGCATATTGGTTGGAAATGATATGATATCTTTGCTGTCACCTTTTTCTGGTGGTAACATCATCCATTATTTTTATACTCTTTGGGAATATTTCCCTCCTTTGCATATGTTTAAATAAATGGTCAATTCCTTCAGAAGTTAGTCACCAAACACATGAACTTCTTTTAAGTATTCTCCTCTGTATAGGCAGTTAAGTGGAATAATAGATAGATTGTAAGACATGGAATCAGGAAGACATGGATTCAAATCCTATCTCATAGTCTTGGTATTTTTTTGGCATTGGGAAAATAACAACCTCTATACTTGGTTTTCTTAGTTGTAAAACTAGGTAATAACACCTACCTTTCTGTACTGTTGTTGTTCTGTTCTTCAGTAATTCAGGCATGTCCGATTCTTTGTGAAAACAAGGACCATGCTGTCCATCTTTCTTGGAAAAGGTTCTGGAAAGGTTTGGTATTATCTTCTCCAGAAGATTAAGGGAAAAATAGATTAAGTGATTTACCCAGGTTCACACAGATAATAAATTTATAAGACCAGATTTGCTCTATCAACTGATCCACCTTATTGTGGGTCAGATGAGATAACATATAAGGTGCTTTGCAAACCTTAAAGCACTAAACAAATATTTACTATGATTCATAGTACTAGTACCATTAATAGTAATAGTTACAGAGGTAGCAATAGTAGAAGTAAAGGGTGTAGGGTGTGTTCATGAAAGTCTAGAACCTCTGATGTGAGGGCTGCTGAGAACCTTTCAGGACTGCGTTCTATCTTTGTTGTTCAGCTAAGCCACCTACCTCTCCCTTGTGGTTCCAAGAAGCTTAAACATGCACAGTGGCCATATCTAGGTAAATTGTTTTGACAGACAGGCTAAACCAGGTTGAGAATAACTGAGAGTCCCAGACTCTTCAGTTAGTTGAATAAGGATGTCTGCCCCAAGTATGTCAAGTCTTCTGCTGGTGGAACAGGCTTATGAACTGTAGTTCATACCAATGGCCATAAAGGTATCTGAAGCAGGTGCTATGGAATGCTTAGAGTTTAGTTGGACATCGAAGATGTCAATGTCATCCGCTGCATCTAGAGCATCACTAGTTGTCTTGACTCTGTCACTGGATCAAGATGAATTTGGAAGAGAGAGGTTGCTGACTTTATGTAACTCTGCCTCACTAAAATCCAATTTACACAAATCAAAAGACATCACTCTTAAAATTTTACTATTCCTATCTCAAAGCCTTGTGTGACAGGCTAATGATGAAGCAGCAGATATGAATACACTTGGAGCTGTAGTCACAATCCTTTACACAAGTGACTCAAGGCCATAGGGTCATCTCCTCACTGGAAACAGCAGTGGGATTCAGTAGTGCCCTAAGTGTCTGAGCACACTGCTCAACTCCAGGTGGAAAGTTAGAAAAGGTGCCCTAAAAGCTATCTGCTTACACAACCCTGGCTGGATTAATGCAGCCGACAGGGATTCCACCCTGTGGTCAATACACATGCTAAAAAAATGTACAAAACTTCTTCAAAGATGATTCCACTCACCATAAGTACATAGACAGCACAAGATCCAGTAGACCTAAGAGACTAACAACTTTTGTTGCAAGAGAATGCAAGAGGCATTAAATCTAAATAGCAGCCCTAAGTGAAATAAGGCTGGCAAATGGTCAGTTTGCTGAAAAACTGGATTCATATTTTTCTGCACTGGCTGAAGTGAAGGGGAGTGCCATGAAGCTGGAGTAGGTTTTTCAATTAAAACTAATTTAGTCAACAAGTTTGAATACCTATCATAGGAATGAATGACAGACTCATGACAATGGGATTGCCACTTACAGAAAAATGTTATACTACCATGATGAACCCTGAAGAAGTCAAAGAAAAAAATTATGAAGACCTGGTGACTCTTATCATTAATGTACCAAAAGAGGACAAGCTTATAATTCGGGGTGACTTTAAAGATAGAGTAGGAGTACTTTGGAAGACTGGAGTTGGAAACAGCAATAGAAATGGTCACTTAACACTAAGGACTTGTGCACCTCATGACCTTCTCATCACAAACCCTGTCTTCCATATACCAAAACTCAATAAAACTTCTCAGAAGCAACCCTCACAGCAAACACTGGCATCTAATATACTATGTGATTTTAAGAAGAGACAGATATTCGAATGGGAGAATGACAAAGGCAATGTATGGTGCAGAGTGCTGGACTGATCACAGTCTCATCTCCTCCAAGCTAAATATTCACATTCAACTGAAGTGGCAACCCCAAGACAAAGTGGTTAATGTCAAACCCAAGACAAAAGAATTAATGTCAAGATTTAGAGTGCTTCTTGGAGTGGGAATAGTTTGTTCTTAATCTGGAGGGAAGGTTGAGCCAGCACACAGTTGACAGAAAAAGAGTGGGCAGCTTTTAGAGAATTGGTGAATAGTACTACATTTCCTCATGTGGGTCAGAACACTTGCAAATATCTGGTTTGATGAAAATGATGGACAAATATAGAAGTTGCTAAATGAAACATGAGAACTCCACAGGGTTTTCCAGCAAGAAAGAGTTCACCCATTTCTAAGAAAGCAGCATTTAATTCCTTCAAAAGAAAAGTACAAATGAGCCTTAGATAAATGTTGGAGTCTTGGCTCAATAAGAAGGCAGTTGAAATTCAGGTTTATGTAGATAGTAACAACCCAAAGAGATGTTTTTTTTTTATATGTATAAGACAATTTATGGGCCAAAGACATAATGCATCTCAACTACCCAGTGCTGAAGGAGCCACATTGATTTAACTATAGGGATATGATCCTAAAGGGATGAGTCGAACATTTCCTTATTGTTATTAAAAGACAATCTTCAATCAAAAAAGAAGCCATTGATCATTTACTTCAAGTTTAACTAAAACCATCCCTAGCTGAAATTCCATAATGGCAAAGCATCTGGTGTTATTGTTATTCTAGCTGAGATTTACAAGGTAGGAGGTGCATCGCTCATGCAAAAACTGAGTGAAATTTTCTAGATAATATGGCATGAAGAAATTATCCCCCAAGAATTCAAGGATGCCTCCATTGTCCATCTTTATAAAGGTAAAGGGAATAGATTGTCCTGTGACAATTCCAGGGGTATTTCTTTTTTTGTTATTGCTGGTAAGATTCTTGACAGAGTCCTTTCTCAGTAGGTTTATCCTTCATGTGGAAGATGGTCACCTTCCTGAGAGCCACTATGGTTTCTTCAGAAAGGACTGAGGAACGGTCGATATTGTTTTTGCTACCATATAACTCTAGGAAAAAATGCCAGGAACAGAACAGAGGTCTGTATAAAACATTTGAAGATCTGACCAAGGCCTTTCATAGCAAAGTTGTGAGGTACTTTGGAAAATTATGTCAAAATCTGGTTGCCTGGTGACTTTCATTAGGATTCTACCTCAGTTTCATGATTGCATTCCTGCCTTGGTACTTGATAGTGGACTAGCCTCTTGAGATTTCCTGGTCACCAATAGAGTGAAACAAGGTTATATCCTTGTTCCCATGCGTTTTACTATAATGTTTTCAATCATGTTATCAAATACCTTCCATGAAGATGAACATGGCATCAAGGTCAGCTACCACACTAATGGCAAATTCTTCCATATGAAAAGCCAAGACCAAAGTTGAGCGGGTTTTGGCGCATGATCTATTTACAGATGATTGTGCATTCAATGCAGCCTCTGAAGCTTAGATGCAACAAAGTATGGATCAATTCTCTGCTGCTTATGCTGTTTGGTCTATCAGATAACAAGAACAAGAAAACACAGGCACTCCCTCTGCTAGCACCATGCCATTCATATGTGAATCACTGGTTACAGCAAACAGAGAATTTCTGAATACTGTGTTTGAATACTGTTCCCTTACCGTGGTGATGTCCTTTACAGGGAGGTACACATTGACAATGAGGTTGACACAGGCATTACCAGAACTACCTCTGTATTTGGAGAAAGTGTGGAAGAAAAGAAACATTAGACAACTACCAAACTGAAGGTTTACTGATGCCATTGCTGCATGTCTGTGAAACCTGGGCAGTCTATTAGCACCCTGCCAGGAAACTCAATGGCTTCCCTTTAAATTATCTTAGGAAGTGTCCTAGGAGTGAATGACAGACTCATGACAATGAGATTGCTACTTACAGGAAAATGTTATGAGATCATCATCAGTGCCTATACTCTGAAAGGATGGAGCAATAGTGCAGAAGAGCACCGGGCAGGAGAAGACATGAAACACTGAGGTTCTTTTTGCAAGATAAACTACCAAGCATTCAAACATTACTATAGAATAGAGCAACTGGGATGAGCTAGGCACAGTTAGAATGCTAGAAGTATGCTTGCCCAAAAGACTATTTTATAGAGTACTCACCCAGAGCTAGTGCTCACAAGGGGCCAGAAGGAGTGATACAAGGACAGCCTGAACTTTAGAACTGATTATGCAGCATGGGAGACACTGGCATACAACTACCCAGCATGGCATGCCCTCATCAGAAAGAGGGTGCTGCACTCAATGAGCAAGACAGAATGGAAAAGGCTCAAAGGAAATGTGAGATATCAGTAATATTAGTAGTAATAGTAATTGTAGTAGTAGTAGTAGTAGCAGTAGTAGTAATAGTAGTAGTAGTAGCAGCAGCAGTAGTATTAATAGAGTAGTAGTAGTAGTACTAGTTGTAGTAATAGTAGTAGTAATTGTAGTAGCAGTAGTAGCAGTAGTAGTTCATATAGTAGAAGTAGTAATAGTAGTAGCAGCAGCAGCAGCACTAGTAGCAGCAGTAGCAGTGGTAATAATGGTATAGTAATGGTAGTAGTGACAGTAGTAGTGATAGTAGTAGTAGTAGTAGTAGTAGTAGTAGTAGTAGTAGTAGTAATAGTGGTGATTGTAGTAGTATTAGAGGTGGCTATGTTAGTGGTGGTAGTAGTAGTGATACTACTAGTGGTAGAGGTAGTAGTAGCAGAATAGTAGTAGAATAATAGTACTTATGTTTGACTAGCTATTTTTTAGCTTGTTTTCTCTGTAGCTATTTCTAATTCCTTAGGATTGTAATGTTAGAGTCTAAATGTGATGGTTGTGCCATTATTGGGAAAAAAAGTATTTTCTTAGACAAACGTTATCATATCTTTTCCAGTTTTTATTCCTTATTGTTATTTGAGTTTCATTCGTAAATATTCTCCAGATAATATGAACTTTTTGAGTCTCCAGTCAGATTATCAGGGATTTTTTTCCTTCATACCAAATTTCATTGTTTTATGCAATGATACTATACTTAATCTTTTAGTTTTTGCCCTTCAGAGAGAAATATGATTAAACATAGCAGCTGAATTTGTCAATGATCAAATATAAATATAATATAAAATTATATGAAGTTTTATCTTTAAGAAATATATTCATATTAAACTATGTTTAGTAATAAGAATTCTGTATAGTCTACAAATTTCTGCCTCTGTTATTGCCTGATCATGGGTTACATTTGCAATATCATGTTTTGAACTCACCTTTGCAATAAAGTCACTGAATAAACATGTGTGTATATATATATATACATACATATATATTTGTTTGACTTTCAGTCAATGAGTTATTCATAGAGTTTTACTATGATCTCTCAGTTAGCAATTTATATCTATAAAATAAGGTGTAATTATGGTTATCCTTTTGATTTTTGCTTATTATGAATATTGTAATGCAAGATGACCAAAAACAATTTGAAATACAACTTTTCTTGCTTTTGGATATATATGACAAAATTAACTCTGATATTTCTTTCATTTCTATATGATTCATTCATTGTAAATAGAGTACTATATCTAGAGTTGTAAAAGACTTCATTGACCATTTAGTCTAATCCTCTCATTTTACAGATGAGGAATCTGAAACTGGATTTTTGCTTGGAAATTGTCAAATCATTGATCATTGTACAATGATTACACATTTAAAATAGTGTTTATATTCATATCTGTTTATAATCTGAAAACTGTGATTGTCAAAAACTCCTGCCAGCTTTTCTACCAATTTGACACTTTTACAGCAGAAATCAACTATGAAGTGATAGAGAAATAAGGATAATATGTATTATTACCTGCTTTAAGGGTTCACATGAACATATAAAACTATCATCTGGTCTATCCTATTGCTAATGATCTCTTTCTATATAGTAATGGTGGTCCTCAGAAAGTTGTCATTGCAAGGACCATATAGGGAGCCTGTCTAGTGTGGCAAAAACCTTTCAAAAGGCAAAACCTTTCAAAACTCATATTTTTTTCAGCACAGTATAAAGCAACCCAGGGCCACAATCGTGTCATGATGAAGCATGGAGTAAGAGTCATGTATCTACCTCAAAAATGAACCTGTAAAATTTGTATTATGCTTTAATCAATAAATTGAATATGTAAGTAATTCATATTTTTTCATGAGTAACAGTAGTTAAGTGAGTATAAATCAAAATATAAAGTCATTTGAAAGCATGCATTACAAAAATCACCAATTTAGAAAACATTAAAGATAGATCAGGAATAATGGTGATGTGAGATCTTCTCCATTCAAATCTAAGAGATCCATGAGTCTTATTTGTAAGCTATAGATATTAGAATTGAGACTGACAAGACAAAAATCAAAGGACTATACAATAGACTGAATAGTCAGAAGTCATGAAGAACTGCATGAAAATAGTTTTACTACATCATAGAAGCATAGAAGCCAGAAAACTGATTCATTCATTCTCATTCTCTCTCTCTCTCTCTCTCTCTCTCTCTCTCTCTCTCTCTCTCTCTCTCTCTCTCTCTCTCTCTCTCCTATGTATAAGTTATTTTATAGGAAAATAGTCAATATTCATTTACTGCTTATAGATATGCACATTAGAAAATTATTGGTCAAACTATTATGCATCAGTAATTGGTGTTTAAATATGAACACAGATATAAAGGCTTTCTGGAATGCTTATGATTTTTTCTGGAGTTTGTATTTAGTTTAAGATGGCAGTAAAGAGGATGATAACTATAATTATAACAAGTATAAGGGCAGTTGCTATTGATATAACTAAAATTTATATATGCACGTATATTTAATTGATATTAATATATATTTAATATAGTAGTGATTTATTTACTATTTTCCACCTTTCCCAGTTTTATCTCATTTTTCCCTCAATAAATTCTACCTTCTACCCAAACTGATGTGCCTATTGAATATGTCCTATACTTTCTGATGTCTTGCCTTTGATCATTTCATATTTACCTGAAATATCCTTCCTCTTCACTTTGTTTCTTGAATTTGGCACAAATCAAAAGTCACAATTATCTCTGCCGCTCACTAAACCTGATTAGAAATTACCTTCATGTTTCTTCATATTTTGATTGCACATAGGACTAGAGATTGTACCTGTGATCTTATTGATTTAGGGAAAATTTATATCATTGCAGATTGGCTTTTAAAGTCTTAAAGAGTTGCCTAGAACATTAAGAGGGGAAATGATTTATCTCAGGTCAAATGGCGTTCTGTCAGAGACACACTCAATGTGTCAGAGACAGAACTTGAACTCCAAGGACAATTTTCTATCAATTATGCCACACTAACTCATACTTATTACATGATCTTGTTCATATATTACTGACTCAACTTTACTCCTCAACTATAGGTTTTGTGATTACTAAAATATTGCTATATGCTACTTATGTAATTGTTTTATCTTCTCCTTTAACTTCCCTTTTGTTTTGTATACAATTAATTCTTAACAACTATCTGTTGAATGAATAAATGAATGATTATTTATTGATATGACTTTTAGGAGGCAATTTGATTTCCATTTTGTCTTATATTTATTATTTTATTAGAAACCATTTATTAAGCATCTAATTCTTTCATGCTTTGATTCTTCTACAAAGAGAATTGTAAAGACTACTCTGACCCTCAATAATCTTAGACAGATATGATGTATTATATATATATATATATATATATATATGTATATAGCATTGAGACATCAGAATAGAAGCATTAGCTAATAAATAAAGGTCATGAATGCATATATGACATGGCACTTTAGGGGTTAGAATCAATTGGCAAATGCATAATTTGAATGGACAGAATGGTTTTAAAAAAAATAACTGTACAACGCTTTGGACTACTACAGTGATTAGTTTGTTTCTGATTGGTGTGAGCAAATTTCATGAAGATATATTACATGTGTAACCAATAGCTTCTTGTAGTTTATGCACTAAAAAAAATTTAATCTGTCCCTCTTGCCCATTCCTATACTCACACAGTTATACCTGAATACTCACAAACATTTTAAAATTTTTTTATTTTATTATTTACCTAAATCTATTATCTCCTTTCCAACTTTCTTTCATTTAAAGAAGGAAAAAATATCTTGCAACAAATATAACAAACATGCATAGTCAAAAAAAACACATTGACCATGTCCAAAACTATTTTTTCTAATTTTGTACTCAGATTTCATTACCTTCAAAAAGATGAATAACAATCTTGTTTATTGGTCCTCTGAGAAGAGGTAAGTCTTCATAGTCACATATTGTGGCTGATACTGTGTACAATGTTTTCCTGCTTCTGTTTATTTCACTTTGCAAGTTCGTACAAGTCTTTCTAGGTTTCTCATTGCTCTATAGTATTCTATTCATATTAGCAAAACTTATTCAGTCATTTTCCAATTTATGGGCATTCCCTTAATTTCCAATATTTAATGCCATGGAAATGACACACACACACACACACACACACACACACACATATATATATATATATATATATATATATATGTGTGTGTATATATATATATATATATATATATACATACATATGTGTGTGTATGTATTAGGTTTTTGCAAGTTAAAGGGGTTAAGTGACTTGCCCAAGGTAACCAACTAGATAATGTTTAAGTGTCTGAGGATGGATTTGAACTCATGTCCTCTTGACTCCACAGCTGGTGTTCTATCCACTGTGCCACCTAGCAAGCCCCAATATAAACATTTTTTTCCACATGTGGGTACTTTCCCCTTTTTTCATGAACTCTTTGATATATAGATCTGATAGTTATATTGCTGGGTCAAAGACAACCTGGGAATTATTGAAAGTAATACATAATTTACCAAATCAATAATACCGATACTTTTCAGGTCAATTAGTTCTAGAATTGTGGTGTTCTGCATGCATATGTTTGTGTATATATGTGCATATGCTTTCCATATAGGTATTTATTTTCTCATAAGTAAAATTGTATAGCTTATGAACAGATTCAAAAGATCCTATAAGACAGTAATTAAAAGGGAACACATTCAGATCTTGACAGAGTAGAGAAGTGAACTATGTGTTTACCATTTTGAAATCCTATCCAGGATGAACGTCTTCATCAAGACTGATTTGTAAAAAATATCACCTCTTTCTTCTATATGTCCTAAACAAAATGGGAAAAGGAAAAACAGCTTTCATTTTAAATATCCATAACAGAATGCTAAACATTTTCATATTCTGCACCCAGTCCTGTACAGACCCTTCTTGGCTTTCTTGTTGTAAAATGACAAGGAAGTAGCATTATTTTTTCTTTCTTAAGGGTAGCCATGTTTCATAGGCGTAGTATGTAGTACAGTAAATAAAGGGCCCAATTTGGAGTAAGGAAGACTCATCTTTATAAATTCAAATCTAATCTCAGATATACTTTCTGACTGGGGAATCTGAACATGTCACTTAAACTGATTAAATTTAGTTCCTCGGTTTTTTTTTTTTTTAGGTTTTTGCAAGGCAAATGGGGTTAAGTGGCTTCCCCAAGGCCACACAGCAAGGTAATTATTAAGTGTCTGAGACTGGATTTGAACCCAGGTGATCCTGACTCCTGGGCCGGTGCTTTATCTACTATGTCACCTAGCCGCCCCTAGTTCCTCATTTTTAAAATGAGCTGGAGAAGAATATGACAAAGCATTCCATATCTTTGCTAAGAAAACCTCAAGAGGGGATCATGGAGAGTCAGTCATAACCCAAGCAACTCAACAAGAAGAACAAACAAGCTTTCATGACCACGCACTCCACTCCATTCTTACCTCTGCAAATAGGAAGTTAAGGCACAGTCTTTTATTGCCCCAGGGTCTCTTTGCTTATTCCTTTATCCCAGGCCCATTCTACAGTTAGTATTATCATCTAACTTCATAATTGTTTATTGTAATTCCTTTATTGAGACCTCTAGTGACAATTATAGATTTTTCAAGAAAAAAATGATTTTCATGAAGAAAATCATAAAAACTGTAGAATTGCATCAGGAAAGCTGTTTAGGTAACATTGAACAATGTCCAACTCCTAGGTGCCGTTTGAACGCTGCTTTCCCATACTCAGTACAGAAGTAAACTGATGTGAGAATGAGTATTGACTAAGTGTTCACTATATGTCCAATTATTAATTTTTCTAAATTTGTCCCTCTCGTGGACCACAGAAGCACATACATTGGAATCAAATTTTAGCAATAGTCCTAGATGTTCTCCCATATGCAAATTAAATTTCATTAAAGTCCCTGGGTTGGGGCGGCTAGGTGGTACAGTGGATAGAGCACCGGCCCGGGAGTCAGAAGAAGCTGGGTTCAAATCTTACCTCAGACACTTAATAATTACCTAGCTGTGTGGCCTTGGGCAAGACACTTAACCCCAATGCCTTGCAAAAACTGAAAAATAAAATAAAATAAAGTCCCTGGGTTACAAAAGTTATGCAAATCAACTTCATTATTAAAAAAACTAATATTGAAGCACTATAACATTTTATCCCAACATTGAAAAACTAAAGTTGGAATAAAACCTCAGTCCCAAAGGGAAACATGAATTGGTTATTGCTTGGGACATTTAAACATGTAAGAAGCTATAAGGGTTTCTTTTCTCATCATCAGTTCATAAAATCAATGTAATGAAAAATGCTCACTGGAATCATTTAAGTTGTGTCTACTTTTATGGATAGGTAGAACGATCATTCACTTCTAACTTCAGAATAAACGTGGGAATTGGTCAATGGTACTATTTTTCCATTGATTCTACATATTTTTACATTACTTGTAAAACCTGTAAAGTCACATATGAAAATATGCATCATACTTTGTTCATATAGGGAAATTATTCTGATCAACCAAAAGAATGAATTATATTTTTTCTCATGAATTTCATAGCATCACATATATATGTATATACTTCATCTTATAGTATAAGTGAATATGCATGAAGTATGATTAAATATAGAATATATATATACATTTGCATGTTTACACGTAATTAAGTTATTAAGTTAGAGACTGAAGGTTGTATTCTACAATATTTTCAGGAATAAAGATAAATATTGTAAGCTCTTCAAACAAAAGTATTTCACATTTTCAATTATCATTTCTTATTTGAATCGCACTCTCTCTACCTCCCCTCCCTAACCTTTTATATAGTTATCAAGTTAAATTTCTAAAGAATTCAAACCCATGACCTCATAATTTTAGTGACTTCCTATTGCTTGTCATTCTAAAATTTTCAAATAATAGATTCATCTAAATAGCTGCTCCAATTCCTTCCAACTCTAAAACTTTGTGACTGTAATTATTCAGATTTATCTAATCTGTTTTATGCATCCAACACATTTTGTCCCAAATAAAAAAAAATGTATATATAATCTTATCAACTCATCTACCTAGTGGAATCCCTAACTTCCTTCAAGGCAGAAGTCAACAATTCACAATCCAACAGCCTTTCCCTGATTGGCCCCAGTTTTGGGGACTTTAATTTATTATCTATTTGGCCACATAATAACTCCTCTAAATAATTTTATATTTGTTAATGTCTACTAAACTTGGTTTATCTCCTCCAAATCTACTTAAAATTTAAATTCCTTGGGGGCAAGGATTATTTTTAACTTTTATCTTTGTTTGCACACTATAGACACTTTTGCAAACTGCTTTTTCAAGTCATCAAAGTAAGGTGGGCTACTCGAAATGTTATGAATTTTTTTCTCAGAGAAAAGTAGATATAAAAATTTAGTGACTTTTTCCACAGTGGAAGAATATTGATTACCTAACACCCACTGCTTTACTTAATACTCTAAATTCCATTTAATTCATGAAGTATTTATGCTCTAGGCCAGGCACTGTTCTAAATTCCTTAAAGGATTTCAGAAATGGTGGGATGTAAGAATATTAAGTGAGAGTCTGTGACTAAGTATGCCATATAAGGTTGCTCAGATTGAGACTTCTGACAATAGAATGGTTATATGAACTTACATGCTCCATTGGCATGTTGCATCTGTTTCAATTTATAAAATCATATGTCTCTTTCTCTTCCCCTTTTCTCCCCTTAAATAAAGGTAAAATCCAAGTTTCAGATCCAGACTGATTTTTTTCTCTCTAGACTTTCTTAAAGTTTTCATATTCAAACTGAAAGTCATTTACTATAGTGGACAGAGATCTGGTTTTGCAGTAATATGAATTAAGTTGAAATCCTAACTTGTATGGCTATTCCCAGTGTCACTTTACTGAAGATAGGTATAGTAGTACAGTGGATGATCATATAAGAGAACCAGGGTTTACATCACACCCATGAGATTTATTGTCTATGTGAATATAAGTGAGTCACAAATTCCTGGGACTTAATTTTCTTATTTGGATAATGAGGGGGAGAGTTAAAATGTTTTAAGATCTCTGATAAATGGACTGACAAACAATGATTCCAGATGATCAGTGATGAACTATGATACCCACCTTCTGACAGATGGATTAACTATTAATATTGTGACACACATTTTTGGACATTGTCAATGTTAGAATTTGTTTTTATGTCTATGCATATTTTTTACAAAGATATATATATATATATATATATATATATAAATGCACACACACACACACACATATATATATATGTATATACATATATATATATATATATATATATATATATATATATAACTAGAATTATTAGCTTCATGTTACTTGGTTTTTCCCTCCTGACATCTAGCCCATCAATTTCCTTTTTGTAAAATTTTATTAATGGGGTTAAGTGACTTGCCCATGGTCATAGTGTCTTAAGGTGGATTTGAACTCAGATCCACTGTGCCACTCAGCTGCCCCTAGTCACCACTTTCCTTTAGAAAGGTCTTTACGTTTTTTTCCCTGCAGTCATAACACAGAGCTCAATACTAAGGCTAACAGGCATGACAAACAAAAACAGGAGGAAGGGGTAAACAAGGCATTTTAAAATATTCTTGTCAGGTGTTTCTGTGCTTGATTATATCCAGTAATTGCTTAAGGATGCTTAGCTGATAACAAGCACTGAAAGCTAATCAAGCTAGTGCTAACTGATAATTACTCACACCTGGCCAGATCACTGGGTCCTAGCAGAGAGCTGGGAAAGATGAGTGGATAGGAAGCTTAAAAGGGGCTCTCTTAAGTCTCTATCTGTGTGAGAATGCTTCCAGTTGGCAAAAATAAATAGAAAGTAGTGAGTGACTAGTTTGACATATAGTAGATATTTTAAAATGTTTGTTTACCTGATCAATGAAAGTCTAATAAGACCATCTTATTCTCTATGTCTTTTCTATTTAGTTCATGCAGACAACAGAAATAATAGTCTTCTTCCTTCATATTTTTTCTATAGCAGTTCCCTCCTCCAACTTCCACTAAATCAGCCTTTCTGAGAAACGTTTTGACTTGTGGCTCACTTGCTGAAAAAAAAAAAAAGTTGCCAACTAATTACTAAATAAAACCTGTGCTTCCTCAGGCCACACAAACCTTGACCTAGCCTATTTTTCTAGCTTTGTCACCCATTATTGCCCCGTAAGAAGTTTTCATTCAAGCTGAACAGGTTTATTTATCATCACCAGCACTACACAGGCTTTCTCAAAAGTTTTGTTCATGCTCTCCTGCTAGAATTCTTATATGTATATATGCATATATATGAATTTCTGTATGTGTATATGTGCATGCACATATATGAATTTATATGTGCACATGTATGTGTATATTTGCACACATATGAATATATGCATGTATGTTTGCATATATGTGAAATGACAGTGTATAAGATGAGAGGTGCAAAATCATTTAAAAAAACAGCAAACGTGGCCTGGCTAGGTGGCAAAGTGGATAGAGCACTGGCCCTGGAATCAGGAGGAACTGAGCTCAAATCCCACTGAAGACACTTAATAATTACCTAGCTGTGTGGCCTTGGGCAAACCACTTAATCCCATTGCCTTGCAAAAAACAATCAAACAAAAAACAGCTAACATGAAGTCAAAATGAATAGAAGAAATGAAAGGTGAATAATCATCAATTTGACTTTTAAAATATTTATTTACAGTTTCATTGTATAGAAACCTTTAATATAGTTAATTGCCCATGGAGATACAATCTTGATAAAATATAGTACCTAATCTCATGGTGGTTAATTTTGATACTAAAAAGCAAGTCACTTTTCCAGTATAGCTGTGACTTTTTGATCCTGTGACTTAACTTTTCAAAATTTGTCAGGACTTCAATTTTATTCCCTCTGGCAAGATATCTGTCATCTAACTATTTTATCATCTAGCCAGGTATGGCTAAAGCCCAAATTTTTAGCAATTTTGACTAAGCAGTGTGGGGAAGAGAAAATGTCTTTCTACTGGGAAAAAAATAATTGAATTAACTCTTGAATAGCCCTTAATTTTGTTGAGTCAGTTCAGTTTTCCCTGATTGTCAAGGATGATCAAGATTTCATTCAAATAGGTGACTCATAGAAGAAAACAAGAAATTTCCAAGAGATGTCAATGTTCTCCAAAACTATTTCTATTTTAATGGCCAAGGAAGGAACTGCTATTTATTTTTTTATTTGAACCTAAAAAGATTCTAGTTGTTGGATTTTGGCATATTTAAGAAAAAAAAAAAACTGTGACCAGTTAACATCATGATTATAATTACTGTAAAAAGTTTCTCATTGGAGAAATGTTTGATAATTAGAGGTCCATACTTGCCTTTGGGAAACCACAGCATGCCAAAAACTTACATTGAGTACAAAGGGGAAAAGCATGCTGACAGGTTCACAATCATATTTATAATCAATTCCTAATTACCTAGCTACAGTTCTCAGCAGCTCTGTAGTGATCCCAAGCTGAACTACTGAAATCATGTCTGGAATGTCTAATACTGATCTATAAATTGTAGGGTATGGGATAGGGAAAGTATCACTGATGTAATTTGAATGATGCTTTTCCCATCCCCAAATAACTGCCTCACTGTTTTTTGATGCCCATAATTTACAAATTGCTCACTCCTCTCGATTAAGACTTAGAAAATTCCTATAAGAATGCTTCTGTGCCATTTGAAAGGAGATAAAACACTATCATTTGTGAAGACACAGGCTCTAATTATTTTATTAATTTATCTAGTTAATACACATATTAATATTTTAATGAAATTACACAAATATCAGACCCTTTTCACAAGTGTCAAAACACTGGAAGGGATCTTAGAGTGTATATAGTCCAACATGACCAAAAATTCCTTCCATCACTCAAAGATATCATTCAGAGTGAGCTTGAAGACATTTCAACTAAAGAATCCTATTCTATTTCCAAAATTTGTCCTTTACTTAAAAATCTGGGAATCTGACTAGAGACGAGAAAAATAAATTTAATGTCTTCTCTGAAGCAGAAATTCAAATATTTTAATTTTTTGATTATTTTTCACTTAAGCTAGTTAAACACCAGAATATGTTTATGTTTTCATATATTTTGAAATTCTTTCACCATTATCATATTTTTCTAAATATGCTCATTTGTCTATGGCCCACTGTAGCATCTAGAAATCAACTCAATACTCTTCTTGTGGTGAATGCACATCAAAACAAAACACTATTTTTTCCCTTCTTTTTAATGCTCTGACGCTCTTAATTCAGCCTCAGATAGTAATAATGATTTTAGATTCCTTGTAACTCTTGATATAGTGAACTGGCATTTCCCAAAGAACTATATATATATCTTTCTCATAGGCACAATATATTGTTTATCAATGTATAGGAATATTGAATTCTGGGACAGCTAGGTGTCTAAAGCACCAGCCTTGGAGTCAGGTGTACCTGGGTTCAAATCCGGTCTCAGACACTTAATAATTACCTAGCTGTGTGGCCTTGGGCAAGCCACTTAACCCCATTTTCCTTGCAAAAACCTAAAAAAGAAAATAAAAGGAATATTGAATTTTTTGTCCATTGTTTGGAGTTACCTTTTCACCATGTGACCAATTCACCTTCTTTTATGGTCATACATGTTTTTCAATGACATCCTTTATGTCAGATTTTTCGAATTCTTGGTTTGTAATTTGTCACATCCTACTTCAGCCTGTGTAGCCACCCTACATCTCTCTGGTATAAAATGTTCATTCTTATTTTACTCCGTCCACAGACTGAAGATTTCTCAAATTTAAAACATGCAAAAACAAATGAATTGGGGCAGCTAGGTGACACAGTGGATAGAGTGCCAGCTCTGGAGTCAAGACTATATGAGTTCAAATCTGGCCTCAGGCACTTAATAATTGTCTAGCTGTGTGACCTTGGGCAAGCCACTTAACCTTATTGCCCTGAAAAAAAAATAAAAATATTGGTTATTAAAAACAAATCAATCTAGTAGCTTAGCATTCCATAAACAAAAATACCCTAGCTACTGGGATAGGATGTGATTATTTGATTTAAAAAAAATTACTGGGAATATTGGAAATATGATATTAAAGAAATTAAATTTAAAACAAAAACCTCACAATTTATACAAAGGTAAATCAAATATATATGTAATATAGATATAAAAAATCAAGTCAAAAATAAACCAAAACAACATACCTATTAGATCTATAAAGAAAAGAGAGGTTTGTTAACAATCTTCCCTTGTGGATCTGCCAAGCCTTATATTGTAGAGTAGAAATTTAGTAGCAAAGTATTTAAAATGGATTATTCTTAAATTCATTTCATCTATATGTTATAGTTTACATGGATATTTTAGATACTTCTCATTACAAAAGAATCTCTCTCTCTCTCTCTCTCTCTCTCTCTCTCTCTCTCTCTCTCTCTCTCTCTCTCTCTCTCTCTCTCTTCCTTCCCCTTTTTTCTGAAACCTTTCATTCATTTGGAAGCATTCACCTAAATATTTTACCTAAAGGTGAAATTCTAATGCATTTTATTTTTCAACTGACTGAATAAGAGAAATTAACAGCACATAAATGCCATTTCTGGTAAAGAAAATGTAGGTTTTATTATAATTCTTTAATGAAATAAAGATAGGATTATTCATTTGTTTTATAGGATGGAATGTGTTGCATTTTAGAACAGTAATATGCCTTTTGTCATGAAATACTCTATCATATTGAAAATCAAAAAATATTGTCACTACTGTCTCTTCTTCCTCTCTATGGGTGGTAAGAGAAAGTCAAAGATCTCATTGATTGTAGAAGAGTCATAAAAGCTAAAGATCATGTAACAGATGCTACCTCCTATGTCTTTTATATAAGTTTAATTGATATCCTACTGCAGAAAAAAACTTTTTAATGATAAAAATAAGTGTGGAAATTAAACAGTACTAGTCAATGGACAAGAGGTATTATAACAATTATTAAATAAATCAAATCACATGGAATGTAATGAGTTTCTTTGTAGTTATAAAATCATTAAAAATCAATGATGTACATATGTTGGAAACTCTGGCACATACTTGATGCATATCTCCAGAAAACTCTATTGCCTTAGCAAACTATTCTCATGAGGGGATGAAAGCAGAGTAACTTGAAAACAAAACAAAACCTCAAACCTGATAAGAGAATGCATTTCAGCTACTGGCTAACAGTTCTCATTTTAAAATATCATGAGAGCCCCCTCATTGGAATTATAGCTCTGTAATTCACAGTGGTTTGCTTTTTATTCTGTATAGAAATCTTTTTTTCCAGTGACCAAACCCCATGGTTGCTACTGGAGCTTTTTAACTTACATTTTTATGTCTCTTAAAAGCTGGAGGTAACTTTTTCAGAAAATCTTTGCTAAATTTAGTATTTTTTGAAAAAAACACTTCTTCTTCTTCCACCCCATTTCATGCAGAGAATATATTGAAACTCAATTAAATGTAGATGGCATAGGGAAATTTCTTTCGTTGTTTTAATTAAATAGGAAAAATGACTAGAGGAAATGTGTTAAGTTCTTTATGAGTTAGCTTTGATATATGCAAAGGTTGATCACAATTAGTTTAAAATGAATGTTGTAGGGGGAAAATGTGCATCTTTTCTTTTGAACTTGGATACCCCCATTTAAAGCACCAATTTATAGTATATTAGATAAATGGTAATATAGTTACCACAATTTTTAAAAAATTCAGTTCATTAAGCATACAATAAGGTTCTACTAAAGGGTCATACATTCAGGATGCAAAAGCAAAAAGGCCAGTCATTGAAATTATGTCCTCATGTAAATCTGGCATTTAAGTTGGATCTTGAAGGGAATTAGAAATTCCAAGATACAGAAGTTAGAAGTTAGTGAAACCCAGGCTTAGGGGAATAGCCTGTAAAAAAAAATAGTCAGGAGAATGTCTATCGTGCATATGGACTACAAGTAGTCCAGTGTGTCCAGAAGATAGTTCTTGAGAATGTGGCTGTAAATGTAAATAGTAAATGTAATATTAATCTGAAACAGTAGTTAAGAGTCAGAATGTAAAGGGCTTTAAATGTCAAAGAGAAAAGGTTACATTTTGTTGCAGAATCAAGAGAATACTATTTAAACATGATGAATGACTTAACAAGACTTGTCCTTACAGGAAAATCAGTTTAGCAGTTATGGATGATCATTTGGAGAAGGAAAAATTAAGTGTATAGAGACTAATTAGGGTATTATCACTATAATACTGGTTGGAGATAATGAAGGTGGCATTCATGTGAGTAAAGAAATGAATACAGATAATAGATATTTTATGGAGATAAAATCAGTAAGATTTGCCAATTCTCTATGGTATGAGAGATATTGATCAGAGAGAGAAGAAAGAGTTGACTTCATTGTTGCAAAACTGAATGACTCGAAGGATGATAGTGCCCTTGACAAAAATTGAGATTTGGGGGAGTGGGAGAGAAGTTGATTTTAAGGAAAAAGATAATGAATTCTCTTTTACATAGCTTGAGTTCAAGATACTAAAATCATTCAATAAGGGCAATATCTGTAATGGAAGTCATCTGAGAAGTCATTTTTCCTCTTTATTTTTATTGACATTGTTAAACATGAAATGAATGATCTATGAAACCACTGAAATGTACACTTCAGTCAGCTTAAGGAACCATATGAACAGTCACTTGATCCATTTTCTAATGACAGTAGATGAAAACAGTAAAGTTGACTGAATTTAATGGATTTGCTATAGTTAGCAGATTTTATTCTTTAATTACAAAGAGAAATCAGCCCAACTAAATGCTAAATAATTTTCTACATGTATATATATTATGTTGGTATTCAAATTACATATGGTCTATGTTCCAAAATTTCAGCTGACAGTTGTTTGGAATTTAGAATGGATTTTCCCATAGAAATTCTATGATATTTAGGTATGGTGATTAGTTATATCAATTGCAAAAGTCTATAAAATCTATAACTTATTTTAAGGATAGTGCAATTGTTACTATCTCAATTTCATCTAAGTATAATGTATACAATTATATGTAGTATATTTTAATATATATATATACTTATATACTATATATGGAAATGAATTATGACTTCCAGATCCGAATATTAAATCTTTACCTTAGCAATGAAATAGTTTGTCTTATAGTAGTATTAACAGTTAGGGCACAAGTACCTGGCCTAAAAACTATGCATCATGCCCCTGAAAAATATTTTCATAGGCCTATTCCTAATAATAAGGTCTTGACATACAATTTAGAAAAGATATTAATTTTGATTTTTTGAAATAAGGAAAATTGTTAAGGCCTTCTGAATTAGGCATTTACTTTACCTATCTGTGACTTCAAATCATTTGTAAATCATGTGTTTGTAATCTGAGCGTAGTTCTATTTTTAGGAAAGAGTAAAAATAGATATGAACTATTTTAGAAAGAAGTTATATAGACAAAAAGAGTAGAAGCAAAAGAAAACCATTTAATATCTTCTCAGAATTTATATATATATATATATATACTATGTTATTTTAGAATTTATATATATATGCATATATATATATATACTATGTTATTTTAGAGCTGTTTCATATGTAGAAAAAAGAAACATTTACTACCCCTTCAGAAAATACCTAGGCATATGTATTTATTATTGTAATGTTTTTATATGTATGCATAAAAATTCTGAAAACATATTAAAGGGTTTCTTTTTTGATATGTGGAATTAAGTTCTAAAATAATGCACATTGCTGAAAGTTAATAACCAATAAAATTCCTTCTAAAATGCATACCCAATGTATCTCCAACAAATTTAAGGAGATACAATGGAAGCATGTAATTTAAAACTGACACATGAATAGTCTCATAAAACTATCAAATAGGAATTAATGTTTAAATAAATGAAGTAGCCCAAGAGAGACCTTAAGCGTAATCATACATCTAGAGTATAAGATGAGAAGGTTGACAACTATGAAACAGGTATGATCTTCAGAAATCAAAGAAAGTTAAAATTTCCTAATATATTTGGAATACCTAATGTTTGCTTGGGATTTTTCCAGAAATTAGGAATGCCAAAAAACACAAAATTCAAAAAGAGCTTGTCATCAGACCTTCATAATATGTAAATATAATTTTAAGAATAATGCATTTGCACATGGAGGCATTAAATAATTGCTTGCTGAATTAATGAATAGGCACTAAAATTAATCAATGCAAAATGTGGAAGAAGGATGCCACACTCAATAGTATATTTCTCATTGATGCTAGAGATAAATATATTAAAAAATCATACTAAGAAGTTGGATTTTCGCATGAGTCGTCTTGAATCAAAATATCAATGATCTAACAGATTGAAAAACTAGAAATTAACATTGTTCACTGGTTCTTTTTCTGTATGTGATGAAAAGTGATAGCACTGATGACAGTGCCAATATAATTAGATGATAGTGCCAATGGCAAATCTGTTAGTCAAAGCTCATTATAGACCACTGACCTGTTGTAGTTTTGCTACTTTTCTTTCCACAATCTTCCAATAGCTCTTTAGTGTTACTTGTAAAGAAGCATACTGTACAAAAGGACACTGGTGACAAGAAAGCCCTGGCAAGAAACAATGACTTAGAACTTGGCATTTAAAATTATAGAAGAAAACAAGGAACAGATCTCCACAACTCCACAGGCAGTGTCTCTTAGGTTATTTGGCTTTTACTTATATCTTTGGTGGATTAGTAGCCCAAAGTGCTAGCAATAATTTGAATAACCTTAGAGTGCTGAGGTAACAAGATTTCTAAAAAAAAAGATTTGGAACTTTAATTTGCTGGTATCATGGTAGGATGGTGTTAGGTTCTGAAACTCCTATTTTATAAGTTATGGTGAGTGAAGCAACTCCATCTACCAAGGCAGACTGTCACTTTGTAATATATGTTCTTATAGAGCTGACTAGAACCCTAAGATATTAAATGATATGCCTTGGGTTACATAATAATGTTTCTGAAATGAGACTTGAATTCAGGACTTTTTGGCCTTGGGTCTAGCATCCTACTGTTTCCTGCAGATACATAAAATACATTCTTATACTCTACAGATATCATTTCTGGTAAGCAAGGTCACTGTGCCTACAACCCTCTCTGTATAGTAAGTGCTAAGCTAAGACATCAGCTATATGGGCCTTGTCTTTCAGTGATGACCATGTGTTCAACTATGAGTTTTATCTCCGTAAAATTGTGAGATCAGATTTAATTCTATTCAACTGGTCATATGACTATTCTATTTCACTTCATAAAGGCATGCAATGTCTGTGGTATGAAAAGTATTTCCAGATTCTCAATGGTTTAAGAACATATTCACAGGATACTAAATATTTAACTACTTTTATATAAGTGAAAGTTTTCTTATATTTCACTATTTCTAAGGAGTTGTGCATTCATCATTGTAAATACTCTACTGACCCATTATAAACCCTAACATTGAAACATCACAATCCCTCAATGTATTAATAGATTGTCTGCTTGACTTGAGGTCAGTGGGGAAACATTTTTTTTTTAATTTTTAATTAAAAAAGTTCATCTGCTAAATCACAAGATTATCCTTCAAGCAAATATCATTGAGACTATATGAGATGTCTTTATACTTTGTTATAACTTGTCAGAACTTGTGCCTCAATAGCATATCTTAAGTTGCCCAAGTCTTATCACAATATCAAGAAAATTTATGAGTAGGACTTTAATGAACACTTGAATTGAATAATTTGACTACATTGTGAAGCAGCTGTGATTTCATTGATTAGGAGAAGACATCTTTTTGGAACCCACGCAAACAAAGCAAATCACTAGCCATCTATCATGTAGTAAATAAGTCTTAGGGAGCATACAGAGCCTATAGAGATTACCTGAATTATCCAGGGTTGAATAGTTGAATATATATACATATATATATATATATGTATATACATATATATATATATATACATAATATCAGAGTGAATTTGAACTCCTCTTTCTAAATCCAAGTCTATCATTCCATCCATTAAGTAGCACTCTCTGAATTAAAAAACAACAAAAACTACAGATGAATAGTCTCTCAAGCTACAATTTCTTCTTTTGAAGCTATCATTGCCTCTCTGTTACCCAGGTAACAACACATAAACTCATTGACCTGATATTTAAGCACCTCTACTCTGCCTGTTTGGATTCATTTTACTCTACTCCCTTTCAGGCATTATATATTCCAGCTAGAATGTCCTTTTCCTAACCAAATACTGCATTCTTCCACCTTCTGTATTTTCTCATGAAGGTACACACTTCCTCTAAAGTCAGCTTTTGAAAACTGCTTCCTTCTGAACCTGTGAGTTTCTACAACTTCCATGAAATTTTCATTGATTTGTCCAGCTGAAAATTTTTCTAAGCCTCACCATATTATTCTAATGTTGTTTTATCTGCATCTTGCTTTTGTCTTTGTTACATTCTACCCTGGTACCATATCTATCTGAATTTATGAAAGCCACATCTTCCCCCTCCCCTTATACATTTTAAATACCTTGATGAAAGGAAAGGCATTATGCTTCACTTTATATCCCCAGTTCCATACATTCATATTGAAACTGTTTAATATATTTAGTTGATACAGTTAGAATTGAATCAATTTGTGTTGGGATCAAAAATCTAGAGATCTAAGAATCCATCTAACCCTAACCCTTAATTTTATAGAAGAGAAAACTGAGGCCCAGGAAATTTATGTGACAGGTATTGTGTATCAAAAGTAGGATTTGGACATAGGCAATACACTTTCTTCTCAGTCAGACAGTCTCTTAGAATTAAGAGAAAGGAACCCCTTTCTGGTTTCTATTCAGTTTTTATTTATTCAATATAAACATTTTAGAGATAGAACTTAAAAGTTCTAGTCCTAACTCTGATAATTGCTTATTGTGTATTATAAGACAACTCTATTACTCTTTGTGGGCCTCAGATTCTTTGTGTATAAAATAAGGAGATGTGCTGAGGAAAATGATTGTAAAGCTTAAACTGGCATATGAATGTGATTTATTATGATTTTATTAGGAAAAGGAACAGAACTGAACACAGGTCTTCTTTACCTTTCTCTTTATTTTGCTGTTGTTATTTTTATTAGTATTGTAACATACTCTTTTGAATTGTTCAATATCATTGACATTAATAATAGTATAAATCACCATTAATAAGTGTTTCAATATATGTTAGATATATAACTAATATTCACAGAACCCATATTGAATAAATGAAAAATAAGTCAGTTTCAGTTATCTAGAAAATTAGTCTCCTTTTTCCATAACTTGGTTTATGGGACCAGTAACTGTATAAATAACTTTTTTTTTGGTACATTATATAGAACTGAATCCATAATGACCATTTTTAGGAACTTGTACTTTGTAAAGACTTTGAGAGTCCATTTTAATTAAGTTCTGTAAAATGTTATTTGGCAATATGTACTCCCTTTTTTTATAAGACACTAAGAATCATTTGCCCTTTCAGAACCACTATTATTAAACATGCATTGTCTCTTTTGATATATCTGAGCAGTATTAGCCAGATGATAATATTGTGAAGTCACATGAAAATTTCTTTTGTAATTTAACAGGGAAAAAAAAACATTTAAAGCAACTCATGTGTCCAGGATAACATTTTTTCTTCTTTTAATTAAACTCAATCCTGAACTATTTGGTATATTTAACAGTTAACATTTAACACTAGAGAGCTGTAATTGGTAACTAAATCACAAGGAACTAAAAGGTTTTCACTACATTAACTCTTTTTGAAACAGTAAACTTCCTTAAAGGGTAATACCAAAAGGAAAGAGAAAATGTAAATCAAATGAAACCTCTTTAATAGAAACATGGAGAACAAAAAAAGGATCCAACTTCAAGCCTGATCTACAATTGAATATTGAAAATTTTATTAAATCACAATCTTGGCTTTTTTAGTCATTTTTGACAGTGATATAAAGGAAGATTTGGTTTTTTTGGAAAATAGAATTTGTTTGAAGTTTAATTCTACAACATTCTTTTTTTGGTGTTAGTAGTAGAAGTAGTAGTAGTAACAGAAATAGTAGTACTAGTGTAATAGTAATAGTAGTAGTAGTAGTAGTAGTAGTAGTAGTAGTAGTAGTAGTAGTAGTAGTAGTAGTACTAGTAGTAGTAGAGGTGGTTATAATAAAGGTTGGTGGTGCTGGTGGTATCATTTGAGTTTTTAAGGAGCATTTATTAAGTGTCTTCTCTAAGTCAGAGTGTATACTAATCCCTAAAAGTACAAAGAAAGAAAAAGCAGTCCTTATCACTACAAAGTTTATATTTCTTTTTTTAAGTTTTTAAAAAATTTTTCCCATTTATTTATTTATTCTTATTTTGTACAAATAATATTTTATGCATTACTAAAATAATCTTAAAAGTAAACATAATACCCCCTCCCCCAAAAAAATATAGACCTGTATAAGTGATAAAGAGGAGAGAAAAAAAATTAAAATTAAAAAAACAATAATTGTTGGTATGGCCAGGTGGCACAGTGGACGGAGCACCAGCCCTGGAGCCAGGAGCACCAGAGCCCAAATACGGTAAAGTTTATATTTCAATGGGGAACAAGTATGAAAATAATTAGATATGTACAAGATATACTCAGAATAGATATGAAGTAAACTTAGAGGGGAAGACATTAGTAGTGAAGGAGATTTAGAAAAGTTCTACTACAGTAGGTAGAATTTGAGCTGATTTTCAAAGAAAGCTATAGAGACTAAGAGGAGGAGAGAGGGAGGCAAGGGTCTCACAGGCATGCAGGATATTGAGTACAGAGGCTTGTAGATGGAGATGGAATGTCCTATACCAAAAACAGATAGACTGGACATTAGAGTGGCTAATGTGTAAAAATACTAAGAGGGATTGAGAGGATAAAGAAATATTTATGCACAATTTTACTTAATTCTTATGAATTTCCTATAAGATTTCTGTTTGTTCATGTTCACTCATTTAAGTCATTTCCAACTCTTTTATAGATGAGGAAACTGAGGAAAATAGCATTTAAATGACTCAATCAGGGTCAGCTAGAAAGAGTCTAAGACTGAATTTGGACTCAGATCCTTCTGACCTGAAGCCTGGCATCCTATCAATTGTACCACCTAGATGACTTCTTATGAAATAGATGCTATTATTTCTATTTTACAAATGAGAGAACAGAGCCTAAAAGAGATCAACTGATTTTGCACTGTATAGAATACAAGGAATACATATAAAATCTAGCTAAATTTTAAAAATACTTTTTTTCATAGACTATTGAAATAATGCTGAAATATTCTTGATCAGCTTTTTGTAGTAAATAAAAAATGAAAATTATTATTGCCTTTACAGTTAAAATTTATCTTTTAAAAATATTTTGTTGGGGCGGCTAGGTGGTGCAGTGAATAGAGCACCAGCCCTGGAGTCAGGAGTACCTTAGTTCAAATCCAGCCTCAGACACTTAATAATTACCTAGCTGTGTGGCTTTGGGCAAGCCATTTAACCCCATTTGCCTTGCAAAAAAAAAAAAATTGTGTTTATGTTTTAAAGACATTTAATATTTAGATATGTTACATTATCCTTAAACTCCAGACTTTCAATACCTTTCTTGTTTTGAAAATATCCTAATTAATAATTATTAATAAGTAAGGTGATTCACAAATTAATTTGGTCATAAAAACAGGATGCACGCCTATATGAAAATGATATTACTTGAGAAGCAATGTGCTGTTCTCACTGTTATATTTTCATATGGTGATTAAAACTTTGATATGTTTTTACTATATAGATTTCTAACTTATTTATTTAAACAAAGAATAAGCAATGCTATTTATATAAAAATATTATATCATAATAATGTTGCACATCTTAAAATAATTAAAATAATTTATCTTTAACTATAAAGAATAGACAAGACACTCATCTCAAAAAATAATTCAACAAACATTATTTTGTATTTTGTAAGTGGATATCTCCATTCTTTTAGTAAAAAAAATTAACCTATCAATTGGAACTTGAACATGACTGATTGTCTCTAGCTAATGAACAGATGTATAGAAGGTACTGGTTTTCGGGTTCCTCAAGCAGTACAACAATCTCCACAAATGAATGGGTCTTTAGTATTTAGTACTATAGTATATTTACAAACTAGACTTTCCCAGAGTGTGGCTATGAGTCTAGTTGCAACCTCTTCTATCAACTCTCAGAGCATGGTGTTTCCAGTTTTCCAAAATATTTGACCCTCAAACAGATGGACTTTGACTAGAGTAAAGAGATTAAAGATGTTACAATTAGAGAAGGTAACAAAAAGAGAGGAATCATCCATATTTATGTTGACAAAAATTCAATTCATAGCATTCACACACTTTGAAATACCTTTCAAATGTTACAGTCTTTGAGACAGTAAATGAATTGAGTAGATGCCAATGATAACAGCACATATATACTTGTAATTTATCACAATCTCTTCCTTGATTCCATGACAGCAACATAAAATTGTTACTAGTCTCTGATATTTCTATTGGCTCCTATTCTTTGATGGAGTCTTTTAAGTCCTTTTTATATATAGCTTCAGTGGCAAGCTATAGCATCATTAAAAAAGGTCAATATCTCCCACTGCAACCTGAACCATGGACAGTCCATTTAAATTATATGTGGCCACTAGACTCTGATGACTTGGAAGGAGTGAAGCTGATGAAGTCATTGGTCCTTTTCTAGAACAAAGAACAAATAACAACAGTCCTTTCAGCAATCACTTTATTAAAGTACTTGCATTTGAAAAGGGGATTATTTCAAAAGAACAAAACAAATAAATCTTACTTGCAAAGAAGTATTGGACTAAGTAAAAAAAAGACACTATTAAGAGTAAATGTCATAGTCTTCCTTCCTATGTTAGATGTTTACACAAAGAATTGATCCTAGTGCATTCGGAACTTTGTTATTTCCTTGATATCCTTTAAGAAGACCTTGCTAATAGTAAATTCATTTCTAATATGTACATTTTAGTTCAGCATCCTATGATTAAATATTTTGTTTTGTTGGACTATGTAGTTTAGATAACAAGTAAAAACATAAATGTATAATTAGGGTTCCTGGACTAATTTTAAGTGGGTGCAGACCCACAAAGCACCATAAAACTGATGCAGCATTTTTAGAGGCTTTATATGCAATGGTTCCCACATGCTACATAAAATAGATATCCATAAAAGTTTTGACCTGAGAAACCCAAGGCATGAATATAATCATCAAAGTGCATAAAACTTGACTAGGAAATGTGCCAGTCATGCAGTAACAATGAGAAATAGCTTATGGATAACCTGGAATGAAACTACATAAAAGTCCTCCAAAATATCTGATCTTTTATGGAGGGTGTATAATAAGACATGAATGAGGATCACACTGAATGAAAGGACATGGATGGTTTCAGAACTATATCAGTGGAGGACTTAGATAGATAAAAGGATCACAGATCTATTTAAGTATGCATTGGTATATTATTTGCCATTACAAACATTATTTAGTACAAAGGTAAAGAAAAAAAGCAAAGTGTATTTCACACCAAAGGAACTGGTGTCAGATAATTGAATTTCTGGATGACTGACCATTAATAAAGTGGGGAGGGGGAAGGTATATACAAGTGGGTAGATTGTTTATTGCTGTAACACAGAGTCTGTTGCATTCTTTGATTTAAGAGTATTGGACTGTTTAATCGAAGTCTTAGCACAGTGAATAATGCGACCTGTTCAATCAAACTAAGTACAAGTAAAACAAAATGTAATATAGATCATCTTTGATTCTTTCCCAAACATTTGATCTCCCCTCCATTTTGAAGTCAAATATCAAAGATTTTCTCTATCCCATGATAAGACTTATAAGCTAGAAAATAAAAGAATATATATCAGGATCTAATTATGGTCTTTAGGTTTCACTTTATAACACACAGATGCACAGGTAAAGTTGACTCTAAGGGAAATCATATTTTCTTCTTGAATGTCATTCTAAAATCAGAGATCTTCCTTTGAAAACTTTTTGGAAAAGAAGGGCATAAGATTATATATATATATATAGATGCATTGTGGCTCCTCCAATAAATTTAATCAACAAGTAAGCATTTAAGTACCTACAATGGGACAGACACTAAAATTGATGCTGGTGATCACATTACAATAAATGAAACAATCCCTATGAGAAGTATATAAAAACACATACATAAATAAGATAGATTGATAAATACATAGATAGGAGCTAATTTGAGAGTATAATACACTAGTAGTAGTTGGAATAGGGTAAGGTCTCTTGGAGATGAGGTAACTTGACATGACTCTTGAAGAAAGTTAGAGAAACTGAAAGGTGGAGGAGATGGGGCAATGTAATCTAGATATAAATGGCAATCGATGCAAAGACACTGAAATGGGAGATGAAGTATCATTTTTGAGAAACTAAATAAATTAGCTTAGCTGCAAGTAAAGTATTAGGAGTCATGTGTAAATGTAGGGAAGTAAATTATAAGATGATAGGAAATGGTCCAGTAAAAAAAAGATTTAAATGTCAAACTAATATATGAAAATATATCACTAAGATATATTAGAATTTATATTTAAATATATAAACTATAAGTGTTTATATATGCAACTGTAAAGATAATAAGAACCCCCTGGAGATCAATAAAGAGGGAGAGGGCATGCTCAGACCAATTTAATAAATTATCTTGATACGATGAAGAATGAGGAGAAACATCAGATAAGGAGATCAGTTAGAAGGCTTTTGCAGTAGTCCAGGCAAGATGTGATGAGGACTTGAATTAGGATTGTGACTTTATGAATAAAGAGATAGGGACAAACATGAGACATGTAGTGAAAGTAGAAACAAAAAAGATTTGACAAATTGACAAATTGAAATGTGTGATAAAAGTGGTGAGCAGTCAAAGGAAGATTGAGTTAACTGAGATGATGGTGTTGCTATTGACAGTAAAAGTAAATTTAGGAGGGTTTGGAGTGGGGGAGTAATGAGTTCTGTCTTAGACATGTTGAATCTGAAATGCAGTTAATGAGCAATTAATAAGAGCTTTTTGTGTACCAGATAGAGTAACTATAAGATATCCAGTTCAAGATAGCCAAGAGTCATTTGGAAATATGGGACAGTAGTTCAGGAAAGAGATTAGGGCTAGATGGATGGATGGATAGAAAGAAAGGTAATTAGAGAGACAGAGATATACATATGTATACATATACTTATATATGTATATACACACATATATACGTATATATATAAGAACATACTACATAGAGACAATAACTGAAGTCTTGGGAGCTATGACGTATTACAATCACAAAATCTGATAGTATAAATTAAAAAGAACAGAAGAACTGGGACATACCTGCCCTTGGAGCTAGAAGAGACTTCAGTATTGACCTGCCAAGTCACACAAAAAGTGCAGAGTTAAGGTGTGAATTCAGTTTTTTTACTCTCACCTTTGCCATCTTTCCATTTCAAGAAGCTCACTCTAAGCTAGTCTTTGGATAACAGATATAGCAGTCCTTCATAAGGTTGTAAAACAGTGTTTTATCCTTGCTAGAATCTGCCAGTGCTTGTGTTCTTATGGTCAAAGCTTACAAGTACTCAGGTCATCTACATACCACAATGAGGCTGCAGAAAATGACTTTAGTGGTCTGATTATATGGGAGCTTTTAAAAAATAAGCTAAATTAAAGCATCACATTTTGTTAGCATGTGTCTCATCTCATTGATCAAGCACTTCGACCTGAAAATTCCTTAAGTTTGTGGCATCAAGATCTCAAAATCACTAGTGCCAAATTTGAACAGTTTTGGACATTCAGATTCTGTTTGAATAAATTTTGATTAAGATGAAATATGCCTGCTTTAGACATTTACCCCTTTGAAAGATTAGTTTTTTATAGCAGGATAAAATAATCAGAATGTCAATTAATTCTGTTCTCATTTGTTTCTATTAACAGTATTAGTTTTTTGTATACATAGGAATTTGTACTTAGATGTTATATGTTCCTGGCACATTTTAAAAGAAAAATAATATTTATTTCCAAGGTAGAGAGCTTTTAATTTTCTTTTATTCATACCATAAAGAAAGGCTTATCATATGTTTTCATGTAGAAATAATTTCTATCAAAACAGAAAGCTCTAATTAAACTTGGAATTAACATTAGGAGATGTATGTGCAGCAGCAAAATATATGTTTTAAAATTGTTGTTTTCAATGACTATATCATGATATATGATATCTGTGCTCCACAAAATCTAGACCAAAGTGTTAATTGACACTATAGATTTTTGAAGAATTGGGTTAAAGCATGTAATACTTGGACATATATTGATCCACAAAATTTTACTTTTTTATTATTGCAATTTAGTAATATGCTGTTCATTCTAGGAAAAAGATATATTTTTATTGAATAATAAAATGCATATAATTTACTATTAATTTCAGTGGTAAGGCTTATTATTTCATATATAGATATAGATATATAGATATATGGATAGACAAATGCTACTTTATAGAGGGAAGAATAATGGCCTCTTCATCATCCTTAATTTGATTTAAGGAGAGACCAATATTTTGATATTATTTCATTGGTTTCTCTTTATTCTTTAACCATTCCCCAAGGCTTAGGTTATTGTAGGTTAAATACACCCTTAGAGACAATTTGCTTTTCAACAAGCAGGAAGGAAATAATAAGCAGAAAAGCCAAAAAGATAGCAGAGATAGTTGTTTATTCTGCCCTCCTAAAATTAAATGTCAATATATCCAAATTGGGTTTTAGTTACTTATTCAATGAAAAATTTACTTTCCTCTTGAGTCTCTTCCATCCATATAGAATTGTTTTACTTCTTTTTTGTAAAAATGAATTTTCTATACATGTTTGACTCTAGATGAAAGGAAGGGGAGACTTATTTTTAATAATTAATATAGTCATTGAAAAAAGAGTAAGTAGAAGAAGGCTGAAATTTGGAAGGGGGAGGGGGAATACAGCTATGATTTAAGAGAAGTAAATCATTATTAGATCATCAAGCATATCTCTATTGTCCTTTAAAAATTTTCCTGCCATTATGTAATTGTGCAAGCACAAAAATATTTTTTTCAGTAATTCTATTCTATTATCAATTAATTTCTTCAGGGTTTTGTATTGTTTTGTTTTAAAGTGATTTTTTTTGCATTGTCATTGTCTTTTGTAAGCATGTATAATCTCTTTATAGAAATGCATTACATAAAATTAAAAATTTTAAAAAGACTCCATAAGTATCACTTTCAAGATCTTTTTCATTTCTTTTATATTCTCTCATATCCACCTAAATATATAACAAAAATATGTTTTTGATTGCTTTTTTACATTTTGCTTGTCTATATGTTTATGTATGGCAATGTTATAAACTGAGATTTTTAAAAATGTGAGTTCAGAAACCTAAGCTGTGCTTTGTTTTAGCAAGCATTGACCTTTAAAATGAAAGAAAGGTTTTATACTCTCTTATGTAACTTATTTTTTAAGTGTATCATAGAAGTAAGCAAGTAATAAATGTCTCTGATGATGATTTAATTTCTTTGGGTCCTTGCTTCCTCCTCTTTTAAAAATGAAGAGCCTTCTTAATGATAGCTTATATTAAAGATATTGTGAGGTTTTGTTAAGAAGACTGCAAACACTTAGGAAATAACAGGAGATGGGTTAAAAAAACCTCCTTGTAGAGAGCAAATCAAGTCAAGCTAATCTAATTTCACTCTGTGTCAGAGAGACTGACCTTCAAGAAAACTGACAGCTTTTTCAATCTGTAATATGGCAAGGCTCAAAGGCTACAACCTTGTAAATGTGAAAAAATTACAAGTACAGTCTAAGATTTTGTAAAATGACCTTGATTTTGGAACATTCTTTTCAACCCATTATGACTCATCATGTTTTTCTTCCAAATTTTATAAGAAAAACATTAACATCTATCACTTATAGATTTAAATTTGCAAAGATATTTTTTCCATTGACTCATGCCAGCCTGACAACAACCTTATGAGGTATCTTTTTACTGTTGGAAAAAACTTGTCTGTGATCACCCACGTAAAAAATGTCAGAGGTAGAGGATAAACCTAGGCTTTCCCACCTCTGTATGTAGTTTTTTATTTCCTTTATGTTTAGAGGACCATGATTAAGAGTGGACAACTTCAGGGTCAGCTAGGTGGCACAGTGGATAGATCACTGGCCCTGGAGTCAGGAGGACCTGAGTTCAAATCCTAGCTCAAACAATTAATATTAGCTAGCTGTGTGACCTTAGACAAGTCCCTCTTAAGTCCATCGCCTTAAATATTTTTTTTAAAAAACTAGACAAATTCAGGATAACCACCCCTTAAGTCTCATTAAGAAGAATAATTAGAGACTGTTAGTATAATTTTATCAATAAAAACCTATCAGAAATAATATGATTATATCAGTAGATGCTGAAAAAGCCTTTGACAAAATACAGAACCCATTCCTACTAAAAACACTACAGAGCAAAGGAATAAATGGACTGTTCCTTTGAATGATAAGCATTATCTATTTGAAAGCATTATATGCAATGGGAATAAGCTAGAGGCATTACCAAAATGATCAGGGTGAAGCAAGGATGCCCATTATCACCACTACTATTAAATATTGTATTAGAAATGTTAGCTTCAGGGGTTGGCTGGGTGGTGCAGTGGATAGAGCACTGGCCTTGGAGTCAGGAGTACCATCTGGGTTCAAATCCAGTCTCAGACACTTAATAATTACCTAACCGTGTGGCCTTGGGCAAGCCACTTAACTCCATTGCCTTGAAAAATATATAAAAAAAACAAAACAGAGATGTTAGCTTCAGGAATAAGAGAAGAAAAAGAAATTGAATGAATTAGAATTGGGAATGAAGAAACAAAACTCTCACTCTTTGCAGATGACATGATGGTATACCTAGAGAATCCCAAAAAATCATCTAAAAAATTACTAGAAACAATTAGCAACTTTAGCAAATTTGCAGGATATAAAATAAACCCTCATAAATCCTCAGCATTTCTATATATGACTAGCAAGATAAGAGAAATTCCATTCAAAATAGCTTCAAACTATATAAAATATTGGGAACCTACCTGACAAGGCAGACTCAACAATTACAAAAAACTGCTCACACAAGCAAAATCAAATTTAAATAACTGGGCAAATATTAACTGCTTATGGATAATCTGAGTTAATATAATAAATAAATAAATAAATAAGCAAATACATAAATAAATAAATGAAAATATAATATAATAAAATAAAAATAAAAAATATAAAAAAATCTGCCTAAATTAAACTATATAGTACCCTACCAATAAAATTTCTTAAAAAATACTTTAATGAGTTAGAAAAAAATGTATTTTCATATAGAGAAATAAAAAGTCAATTTCCAGGGATTCATGAAAGACAGTGCAAAAGAAAGTGGCTTAGCCCTATCAGATCTAAAATTATATTATAAAGCATCTGTCATCAAAACTGTTTGGCAATGGCTAAGAAATAGAGTGGTGAATCAGAGAAATAGACTAGATGCAAAAGAGATAGCAGGGAATGATTATAGTAATCTGCTACTTAAGAGTTCAGCTTTTGGGATAAAAACTCTCTCTTCCATAATAAGTGTTGGAAAAAATGGAAGTTAGTATGGCAGAAACTTGGATTAGATCAATACCTCACATCCTATACCAAGATAAGATCAAAATGGATACAGGTTTTAGACATAAACGACAATATAATAGGCAAACTAGCCGATTAAGGAATAGTTTACCTATCAGATGTATGGAAAGGGAAGCAGTTTATGTTCAAGGAAGAGATGGACAACATCATTACAAACAAACCAGATAATTTTGATTATGTTAAATTAAAAAGTTCTTGCACAGACAAAACCACCGTACCCAAGATCAGAAATGTAGTAAATCGGGAAACAATTTTTACAACTACTTTTTCTAACAAAAGACTCATTTCTAAAATATATATAGAGCACTGCATCAAATTTATTAAAAAACAAGCCATTCACCAATTGGTAAATGGTCAAAGGATATGCAGAGGAAATTTATATATGGGAAAATCAAAGCGATCCATACATAATAATATGAAAAATTTCTGTAAAACATAACTTATTAGAGAAATGCAAATGAAAACATCTCTGATGTACCACTTCACACTGGCCAATATGACCAGAAAGGACAATAATCAATGTTGGAACAGACACTAATACATGGTTGACTGAACTGTGAACTCATCCAACCTTTCTGAAGAGCAATTTGGAATTGCGCCTAAAGGGCAATAAAATGTGCTTATTCTTTCATCCAGGGTCATGAAAAAAGGTAAAAACATCATTTGTACAAAAAATATTCAAACAGCTCTGTTTGTGGTGGCAAAGAATTGGAAACTGAATGAATGTCCATCAATTGGGGAATGACTGAACAAACTGTGATATAAGTACATTATGGAAAACTATTGTTCTATTAGAAACCAGGAGGGATGGGAATTCATAGAAGTCTGGAAGGATTTGAAAGAACTGATGCTGAGCAAGATGAACACCATAACAGCAACATGGGGTTGAAGATCAATTTTAATTAACTTGTTCATTCCATCAGTGCAACAATCAGGGACAATTTTGGGGTATCTGCAATTTGGAGAATTTGGAGAATGCCATCTATATCCAGAGAAAGAATTGTGGAGTTTGAACAAAGACCAAAGACCTTTAATTTAAAAACACAAACTGTTATCTTATTCTGTAATTTTGTTATTTCATATTTTATTTTTTGCTTAAGGATATGATTTCTCTCTCAACACATTCAACTCAGATCAATGTATAGCATGGAAACAATGTAAAGACTAATAGACTGCCTTCTGTGAGGGTGGAGGGAAGTGAGATTGGGGGGAAAATATAAAATTCAAATATAAATAAAATCTAAAAAAAAACAAGAAAAGTTAGAAGTAGGAAGAGAAGAAAAATGGATCATTCCTTTTACCTTCAAACTATACATTATTTCAGAATGTCAGAATTTTAGAATTATAAGGGACCTCAGAGATGACTGGATCTTTACAATATACCCCAGCATCCTTAAATTATTGTGCTTTAGATCTCTTTGGGAAGTCATCTGATAATGCCTCTGTACCCTATCTTAGAATGATGTTTTTAAAGTCATAAAATGAAATGTATAAAATTACAAAGGAAAACAGTTACATTGAAATAATAGTTCTCTCTCTATCATCATCTATCTATCTATCTATCTGTCTATCATCTATCTCCATCTGTGTGTCTGTGTGTGGGTGTGTCTCTATAATTCTATATTATTAACACCACATTTTTGGTTATCAGGCTAAAATTCCATGCATTAGTAGCATCTGCCATACTACTTCCTGGTACTATCTATTGAAGATCTTTGACTTCTCCCTTATCATTATGTTATCTGCCATAAATATATTGGACATAACTCCATGCAAATTTCTTTAGAGGCCATAAAAATATTTAAGACACAGTCCCCAACTTTGGAAAGTTTATAATCAAATAAAAGTAGATCATGACCAAGAAGTACATTGTCATTTTTTTCCAATTTTATTTAGACATCCTCTACTAAATTCATATTCTGACACTTGGAGATGATGCTAAGTACTCAAGAAAAAAATATATGAGGTTAGTACAAAAGGGATAAGGTTGAGTATCCTGGCCCTGATCATTTTCAAATGCATTAGCCCAATTCATCATCAGAGGGTTGGGCACACAATTCTGAATTTATTATCCTTAGCAAGTGTAATAGTTGTTTGGACATATCCTAGGGTGGTTTTGTGCTTAGGACAGTAGTTTAAACCTTCACCAGGCATCCTGGGGCTAATAGTTAGGGAGAAGTTCATCTTCTTGCCAATAATTTCCTCTCCAGATAAACATGTGAAATGGAGCTTGGCAAAGACCATGATAAAAAAGAAATGTAAAGTAGAGAAGTACTCATTCATCTTGCCCCAGTGGTCACAAGTATCTGCAAACAAGTTGGAACACTTTTATCATTGGCAGTACCAAGGACAGCAGCAGAGAAATAGTTTACTTAATATGCCTAGGCTATGGGAAAATTGTGCTTTGTTGTTGCAGTTGGACAAGGTGGGTAAGAAGTTGTAGTCAGGGCATATGCCTTATGGGGAATGTAATGACATTGAACCAAACTTTCTCTATTCAATTGTTCTCTCATCTCCATTTGCTTGTTTAATAATAAGCACTGGATTTCAATAAGTTTTTGTGTTATGAGGAAGCTGTTTCCTTGTTATAGGATTTTGGTTTTTCTCTCTCTTCAAAAATGATTTTGGGAGGGGCGGCTAGGTGGTGTAGTGGATAAAGCACAGGCCTTGGAGTCAGGAGTAGCTGGGTTCAAATCTGGTCTCAGACATTTAATAATTGCCTAGCTGTGTGGCCTTGGGCAAGCCACTTAACCCCATTTGCCTTGCAAAAACCTAAAAAAAATGATTTTTGGGACAGCTAGGTGGAGCAGTGACTAGAGCACTGGCCCTGGAGTTAGGAGGACCTGAGTTCAAATCTGGACTCAGTCACTTAATTACCTAGCTTTGTGACCTTGGGCAAGTCATTTAACCCCATTGCCTTGTTAACCCCCCTCAAAAAACTGATTTTTCTTGTGTCCTTTTGCTCATGGACTAAGTAAGATTACTGTAGTAGTTTTGCCAGACAAATGAATATTGAATGGGACATTTCTTTCTGGTATTATTTTTAGAAGATTTCTATCAAATTAGTGAAATATTTTGAGTAATTTTCTTCCCAGGATTTCCTTTTCCTTTTAGATAAATTCCCAAAAACAGAAACTTGAAAGAGAATTTGTGACCTTTCACTCTTTAAGATTAATGAGCCTGACATTCCTTGTGCTCTCTAAAGGGAGCTTTTGGAAGGAGAGAGAGAGAGAGAGAGAAGTGACTGTCATTTGTTTCATGTCTAGCCTTGCCCTCCAAAATCTAACTCTACATTGACCCCTAGTGCTTCAAATTCCTAGTTGTATTTCAGATTTTCAAATAGAAGGTAGATTCAAAATGATGATATCATCTATTATATATCTCTTTCCCTTAATCGTCATTCCTCATATCAAAAAAATGAATAATTTATTAACATGTTTATCAAAGCTATGTATGTACAATGCTAACCCGAATGTTCACTGCTGAGGGGAGGGGGGTGGAAATGGAAGGTGAAAGGAAATTTTGAAAATTGAAATGCATGTGCATACAGATGAAAAAATAAATGAATTAATTAATTTTAAGAAGAAAGGAAAAAAACAAAATGATGTAATCACAAATGCTTGAAGTTTAAAGTTTGTGAAATGGATCATATAATTTTAAATATCATTAGATGTACATCCTTACAAACCTTAAGATTGCAGCTACTTGTTGCTATTTCTAATATCCTATTCTCATGAGAACCAAAATATGTCCTAAAACATGATTTAATTTCTTAATTACTATTTCTCCTTCAACATTACTTATCTATAATATCCAACCCATCCCCCACATACACAGATACAAACATTCACACTCCCAATTTGTTAGATCTATCTAAGAATATTTTCCTTGTTCTTACATTTTTTTCATGGTTAGGCTCTTTAAGCCTTGTTCCATGACTGTAACAACTTCTGTACTCATTTAAAATAAAATCACAATAAAAATCACAATTGATTATTTTTTGTCCTCCCTAAACAACCAAGGTTTAAGAACAATTATCTTTTGTTTATGTGAAGTAAAAATTAGGTGATTACAAATACTTTTTGTAAGATTTGTCATAGATTATAAATTATAAGCATTATTTAGATACCTAGAATATAATTTTATTTTTATTTAGCATAATTTACATTGAATTTTATACAGCTAATCTTAATTAGTTGATTTTAGTAGCAGCATTAAGAATCTTTTGAAAGCCTGTCTAATTTGCATAAATTTATGGCTATCAATAAAATGCTACAAACTAGATTAAATCAATTTTTACAGTATTAACTATTTCAGGGAATAACCTACATTTTTATTTATGATAACAGTGCTTCCTTTTATTTTCAACTCAGAAAATTTATTTTGAAAATTTTATTTTTCTCATTTTGTTCTTACCTATCAATAAAACCTCTGTTGTCCTTGCTTGCTGTCTTTCTTGCCCTTAATGATATTTAAATGAGGATAACCTTGAGTATTCTTATGGGAACTGCCTTTGTTTCATTTGATTTTTTGGAAGAGAAAGATATCAAATTTTAGTGAATTTGAAGAGAAAATTTCATTTTTGTAAGTAACATCTTTGTTTTCTGGACATTACAATAGAATTATAGTGGGAAAATTGTTTCATTTTGGTCAAATATATCTATCTATCTATAAATATATATATATATGCATACATACATACATACATATATATATATATATAATTATTATTCTGGAACATTTTTGCCAACCTTTTAGGGAACTTTAAAACTTTTTATTTTATACTCATTTGGTAGCCTGCTTGATAAGCAACTGACAAGTTGTTAATATACTGGTGGGAATGAGGCTGTTCTTGATTTCAATCCCTTTATCCATCTATTGGAATAAAGTTATGTGAGCTAATTTTATTTGCCTTATTTATACTTCATAATCCTCTCAAGCACTTAAATTCTATATATAGCAGGTGCTTAAGAAATATTTTGAATATACAATTTATTTATCATTGATGGATAACAGAAGATTTAGCAGCTTTGACATTAAGGAATCTTAAGGCTTGGAATATGCTATTCTGCAAGGAAAAGTGTTTGAATAAGAACCAGGAATCAACTTCCCAACAAAACTGAGCATAGTCTTTCAAGGGAACAGATGGATATTCAATGAAATAAGGAATATTTAAACTTTACTGATGAAAAGATCAGAGCTAAACAAAACATTTGATTTTCAAATAGGAGACTCAAGTGCAAGATAAAATTCTATACAGGAAAGGCAAATAATAAGGGACTGAATGATGCTGAACTGATTTCCTGTATGGAAAGTTAATACTAATAATACATATTAATTTTCTCATTTATTGTGGAAGTTGGAAGGGGCCAATATAGACAGGGCTAAGATGATAGTTGAATATGAAGAGATAATATGTTAAAATGGAATTAAGGGATGAGAGAGGAATGGACTAAGAGAAAGGAAAAGGTAGAATGGGTTAAGTTATTTTACATGAAAGAGGCAAGAAATGCTTTTGCAGAGGAGTGGAAATGGGGAGAATTGAGGGAGAAATAAGTATGCCTTTCTCTCATTGAAATTGGCTCATAGAGGAAATAACATATACACTCAATTGGATACAGAAATCCATTTTACCTTGGAGGAAAGTAGGAGAGGAAGGGGAAAGGAGAATGGTAGGTGGAAAGGATGATAGAAGAGAGGGAAGATTGTCGAAGGCGTTAGTCAGAAGCAAAAGGCTTTTGATGAGGGACAGGGTGAAAGGAGAAAGAAAGTAGTATGAATAAATGATTATGGAGGAAATAGGTTGAAAGAAATTCAGTTAATAGTAACAAGGAAAAAATATAGAAACACGTTTTTCTAATTAAGACCTCATTTCTCAAACATAGAGAACTGAGTCAAATTCATAAAAAATAAGTTTATAAAATATAAGAGCCATTCCCTAAATGATAAATGGTTAAAATATGATCAATTTTTGGATGAATTTATCTATGCTATTTGTAGCTATATTAGAAAATGTAACTCACTATTGATTGGCAAAATGCAAATTAGAACAATTCTGAGATACTACCTTAAACTTATTGGATTGTTTAATAGTATGTAAAGGGGAAATGACAAATAGTGGGGATAAAGGGAAAATGAGACATTAATGCACTGCTGGAAGAATTGTGAAGGGATTCAATCATTCTTTAGAGAAATTTGGAACTTTACCCAAAGAATCATGCCTAGGAATGACATTCCTAGGTCTGTTTTCCAGAAGAGATGAAAAATGGGAAGGAAAAGGACCTATGTGTCTAAGGATATATTTAGCAACTATTTTCTGGTGCCAAAAATTGGAAATTGAGGGGATATCCATCAGTTGGGGAGTAGCTCGGGAATGGATTGTGATGGAATGCTATATTATGTTACAAATACTATATTATACCACAAAAAACAGAATGCTCTCAATAAAACCTGGAAAAACTTACATGTTCAGATGCAATGGGAAATATATATATTATATATAATATATATTATATATAATATATATATATATATATATATATATATATATATGCTAACAGCAATGTTGTAGAATGATCAGCTGTAAAGGGCTACTTTTCTCAGCAATGTTGTAACCCAATAACTCTGATGTACTTATAATTAAAGAATACTATCCATCCCCAAAGCCAAAGTTGATGGTGTCTAAATACAATGAAGTATCCTTTTATTAACTATTTTTCTTGAGGTATCATTTTTTGGGAAGGGGAGTCAATGCTAATTTTCACATTAGTATTATGCATGACTACACATTTTTAAACTATATCAAACAATTTTCTTTTTTTCAATGAAGGGAGTGGGCTGTGAAGAGAGGAGAGAATTTGAAGCATTAAAAGATTATTGTTAAACTTGCTTTTGCATATAACTGAGGAAAAATAAAGTAAAATATATTTAAAATAAAAATAAAGTAAACATTATCACATTCTGTATAATTGATATACTTTAATTTTCAAAGATAATTTGAATAAAGAACTTTTTTTCAAGTTTTCACAATTTACTTTAATGTCATTGCCAAAAATCTACAATGAACAGCCAAATTAGTTTGAAGAGGCTATATATTGAAATGGAAAAATATTTTTGATATCAAATGAGTAAATGTTAATTCAAAAGTTTTAGCTTTTCCTGTATATATATATATATATATATATATATATATATATATATATATATATATATATTATATTGTGTGCATACTTGTTTGCCCCTGTAGCCTGTAAATTCCTTGAGGGCAGAAACTTTTTTTTTTACTTCCTTCATATCCCCAGAGCTTACCAGAGTTTCTGATATATAATAGATGCTTAATAAATGTTTATTGACTGATACACTGCTTGTGTAACATGAGTTAATCTTATAACTTATCTGAGCCTCATCTTTCAATGAGGTTATTATTTGCACTACCTACTGAGTTTTATGTCTGTTGAGGAATAACATTTATGCATCAATCACAATCATAAAATCTCAGAATTGTCAATAACTTCAGAAGACCTATATTAAAATAGGCATCTAAATCTCTTATTTCCTCCCTCACCTCACAAAATTGATCAGTAACCTGTGACTGAGTATAGATTCTAAAACCATGTCATGGTTGTATGTTCATTTAATTGAAATTTAGACTGTGAATAGAATTGATCCTTGGTGACAAGTGACTTTGTGTGTCTGTTATTTTAATAGATATTTTATTTGTCCAATTACATGCTATGTAAGTGTTTCATCATTTAACCACTTGCATATTTATAAATACACATCTTTTTTCCACTAGACCTTCCCAACCCCCTCAGTGATAAACAGTCTGGTTAAAGTTGTACATTTGTTTTTAATATTTTTATGTGATAGTCATTTTGTGTTTGAGTAATTATGATTTAAGGAAAAGAAAGAAAATCATGGAACATACAAGAAGTTTTTAAAAAGTTATTCTGTGTTGTGTGTGTGGGTGTGTCCCCCTTTGTATATGGATAGCATTGTCCATTATTAGTCTCTTGGAGTTATTCTAGATCTCTGAACTGTTGAGAGTTGCTGCATTCATTATAGTTGATGAACTCACAGTGTTGTGGTAAAAGTGTACAATGCTCTCTTGGTTCTACTCCTTTCACTCAGCATCAATTCATTTTATTATTTCCATGTTTCTCTAGAGTTCAACCACTCATGCATTCTTATAGAACAATAGTATTCTGTAATATTCATATACCATAACTTGTTCAGTCATTCCCCACTTGATGGGCATCCCCTCAATTTCCAATTCTTTACCACTACAAAGAGAGCTACTTTAAATATTTTTGAAGCTATGTGACTTTTCCCATTTTTTAATCATTTCTTTTGGATATAGACCTAATATTGGTATTCCTGGGTCAAAGGGTATGATCAGTTTTATTTCTCTTTGAGAATAGTTCCATATTACTATCCAGAATGGTAGGATTAGTTCACAACTCTACCAACAGTACATCAATGTCCCAATCTTCCCAATCTGCACCTGGAGATTTTTTTAAGGCTATTTCAATTCTGATTTGATTTCTCCTGGATGGTACTGGAAATATCAGAGCAATTCCTATACTGAAAGTATAGACCTTGGAGGCTGAATAATGTAGCATCATTGCTATGTGATAAACAGTTTGAGATATATAACCTTGGGTATATGATATCTGAATATGAAGATATGAAGTAAATGATAGGATATTAATGCCATTTGTGGCTAGTATTTTGAAATTTTCTCTTTCAAGTTAGAGTTTGGATGAGTTAAGTTAGGATGGATAAATTTTACTTGGAAGTATTTGCAGCATTAAGAATTTAAGGAGAGGTTTATATGATTTAATTAAATTAGCCCTTCCAAGAATGCGCAAATTACTCTCCAATGAAAAGCCATATTAGTGTGTATTGTCCCCTTGGTTCCTGTTTTTATCCATTTTTTAAGTTGCTATTTCCCTTTACTAAAGATTTCTTATCCCCCTATTTCCTATCTACCCTCACAAATATATTGAGCTAAAAGTCAAGAGAGAAACTCAATTCTAAGATTTCTGAAGAATTTGTGTTAAAAATAAGAGACTAGTGTCACTAAATCACTAAATTTAATTGGTAAATGTAAAAAAAGATAAAAACCCCTGTTTTTCTAAGAGTTAAAAGTTCCTACTTTTGTAAAGCTAAAATTTGTACAATAGCCAATGAAAATTAGTATCTCTTAGAACAATTATGAGAAGTATATTGAAATTAACTGTTCCCAATAACACATGGGACTAACATTAGCAATTAACTTTAAGATAAGCATGCTAATTGCTTATTGGTTCTTTCAAGTTTAATACATAGTATTTCCCTATAGGTAAGTAGAACCAATACAAAAATGTGTTATTTCTATCAACCAAGAAAAACAGATCTTTTACTGCCCCTTTATTGTTTAGTCAAGTTAATTCTTTGAATTCTAGAGGAGGGAAAAAAGATATTTCTGTTTTGTATTAGCTGTGATGAAAGAAGAAAAAGATGCATTAATTTCTTCTATCAGCTTAGAGAAATTGGTGATTAGGACTGAAAAATTGGTGGCTTGGTCAACACTGCTTTATATTTTCAATTCACAGACTGACTGCAACCAGTCATTCTCTGACATCCCAAAGTGATATGGACTCCAGTAGTTCTGAGGAATTCTATCAGGCGGTTCACCATGCTGAACAAACCTTCCGGAAGATGGAAAGCTACTTGAAGCAGCAACAGCTCTGTGATGTGATCCTGATTGTGGGCAACCGCAAGATTCCTGCGCACAGGTAGGAGGGGCTTTCTTAACCATGAATGTATGTCTATGTCCAAAAGAATATGACTGGTGTATAGATTTCACAAAATCTTATTCCATGTTAACATTTCACATTTCTAAACAAAAATGTTCTTTTTTCCCACCTTTTTTTGTTTTTGGAAACAAATGTGAAAGTATTTTAAACCTTAAACATTTTCATAGAAAAATAAGAAAATTTTAAAACATCATCCAATGGTTCAGGTACATGAATAATCTGAGATGTGAGGGCTGAATTGGGATTAAGCTGGGTTTTTTGTTTGTTTTGTTTTGTTTTGTTTTGTTTTTTCCTAGAGTTGGTTTACAGGAAGATCTAAGAAATAAGATAAGGTCTACACTTATCTAAAAACAAAACAAAACAAAACAAAATAAATATAGTACCTTTGGTTTATGCCATCATTTCAATAAATTCAATGAACTTTTCTCATATTTTGGTGTATTATCACTACTTAAAATATTTATTAATAGTATTAATGATGCTGTACTTTGGCCCTAAGACATTGCAAATTGAAGACACATTGAAACTACCTTCATTTCTTGATAATTGTGGTACTAAAAGCAAAATTTAAATTATCTCTGATCATAATAATGCTATGTCAATCACATTAAGAATTATGATCTATTTAGTTCACATTTATTAATTTATTCTGACAACTGCATTTGTATTTTGGAAGACTATCCCTTTGGTTTTAAGTCATCAGACAATTATGTCATTTTAACTTAGGGAACTTAACTTTTTTTTATCATATGCTATATATTTAGACCTATCTGGAAATACAATACTTTTCATAAGAAGGAGAATCTAAATTGGTGAGTAAACATTTATTTTGCTGTAACTTTCTCTTTAGTTTCCAAAATTTGTGAGACCAGGGTAAGGGAGCACCCTGAGCTTACTTCAATGACTTTCTGTGATACTCTTATATCAAAATGATTGCAAAGACTCATTAATTTTTCAGAATCATAGGAAAGGGAAAAAAAGAAGAAGAATCTATAATTTAGAAAATAGACACAAAAATATGTTTCAGGAGAAAAGAATCACTAATTTTGAAAAAAATACTATATCAGTACCAAGCTAGGTGGGGATTCAAAAATATACCATGATTTTTTTAATTCACTTACATATAATAATCTTTTTTGATTATTATCTATAAGACAATTTTGCAATTCAACTAAAAGAATATTTAAGAAACATTATTTTTGAAAGTAGGGCTATTTAAATTAATATGGAGTGGGAAAAGAAATATTTCCTAAGCTTACACCCATTTTTCTTTCCTCTCTTGCTGACCAGTTTCTCTCTGAAGCTAACAGAAGTTAGCTTTAGGCGAAAGAAGAGCAAAGAATCTATGTTAACAGATTATCTTAACTTCATGAATCACAATACCCCTTGTGATTATCTGAGAATTCTGAAGAATACAGTAAAACTCAGATTATTTTCCCCTGAAAATATTATTCATTATGGAAGTACAATTGTTTTTTATTGGTTGTTTTCAGTTGGTTTTTGCTAATTGGTTGATTATTCAGATATAATATAATCTGAGCATAGTAGTCAAAAGGATAGACTAAATGGTTCCTCCAAACAACTTTCAGCAAAGTGATTTTTCTGTGTGTTAATTGTTATATTAAAAACCTGAGGTAGTGGTCTGGCTGCTCTGTGCTGCCTCCGCCCTTTCTGCCTTCATTGCCTGCCACTTAGCCCACCCAGCCTTTTCAGCTCTGCCAGCTTGCCCACTGGATCCCCAGGGATCCAAAACCATGCCTTCAATTAAGTTGCAGAGCTCTGATGGAGAGATATTTGAAGTTGATACTGAAATGGCAAAACAGTTTGTAACTATCAAGACCATGTTGGAAGCTCTGGGAATGGATGATGAAGTGCATGATGATCCAGTTCCTCTACCAAATGTTAATGCAGCAATATTTAAAAAAAGGTAATTCAGTGGTACACCCATCACAAGGATAATCCTCCTCTTCCTGAGGATGATGAGAACAAAGAGAATATGATATTCCTGTTTGGGACCAAGAATTCCTGAAAGTTGACCAAGCAACCCTTTTTGAACTTATTCTGGCTGCAAACTACTTACACATTAAAGGTTTGCTTGATGTCATATGCAAGACTGTTGCAAATATGATCAAGGGAAAAACTCCAGAAGATATTCGCAAAACATTCAATATCAAGAATGACTTTGCTGAAGAGGAAGAAGTCCAGGTACACAAAGAGAATCAATGGTGTGAGGAAAAATGAAGTTTTGTACCTGTTGACACAGTAACACTGTAAGGATCGTTCCAAATAACTAGTTGCACTGCTCTGTTTATAATTGTTAATATTATACAAATGCAGCAGCAAATCTGTTGTATTAGCAGGATATCGATCGTTCCCATTGCATGTGTAGTGTTTTTTGAGTCCAGAGTCTAATCCTATGGCTGTTTTAACTAGTATAGTCAAAAGTCTTTTTACTTTGGTCTGAATAAAATTGAAACTGTGTGGGTTCTGTATGGGAAAACAAAACAAACAAACAAAAAAAAACCTGAGGGACTGCTAGGTGGCACAGTGGATAGGGCACTGGCCCTGGAGTCAGGAGTACCTGAGTTCAAATTCGACCTCAGACACTTAAAAATTACCTAGCTGTGTGACCTTGGAGAAACCACTTAACCCCATTGCCTTGCAAAAACTAAAAAAAAAATCCAAAAAAATTGAAAGAGTTAATAAAGTAAAAGAGAAAGAAAGATAGAAAGGGGAGAAGGAAAGAGAAACTTTTTCTTCATTCCTAGAATAAGGTCTCTAAGGCTTATCCTTGAGTTTGTTTTTTTTTAATAAAAGCTAATAAATCCTAGCATTTTAAATTTTCTCAATAAATTTTAAAATTCATACAAAGTTGAAGTAAAAATTCTATACCATTATGTTTTCTATCCAAAAATATCAATGGCATACAGATCATATTCACTTGAACAAACAATAATAGATATATTTGAATAATGTTTTAAGGTTTCCAAAACATTATAAAAATATATAAGTATAACTATTATATGAATATACAAATACATACACACACACACACATATATATATATATATATATATATATATATATATATGTGCTGTTTTTCAGTCTGTCTAACTTAATGACCCCTTTTTTCATAGGAGGGTTCTTTTTTATTGATATTTTATTTTTCCAAATACACGTTATGAAGGTGTTTGATCATCTATATGCTTATGTGTATTTTTAAGTTACAAAATTTCCTTCCCCCCTCCCTCCCCCCCCCTCCCCTCAATCAGGTTAATATTGTACATACATATTTGTGTTAAATTTGTATAGAGATTAGTCATTTTCAATATGAGAAATTAGGATTAAGAGAAATAAATACATAAGAGAATTTTTTTTAAAAAAATGAAGAATGTTAGGGGGCAGCTAGGTGGCACAGTGGATAGAGCACTGGCCTTGGAGTCAGGAGTCCCTGAGTTCAAATTTGGCCTCAGACACTTAATAATTACCTAGCTGTGTGGCCTTGGGCAAGCCACATAACCCCATTTGCCTTGCAAAAAAAATACTAAATAAAAATGAAGAGTGTTCATCAGAATATGAAGGAATTTTTTGTCTTGTTTTGTTTTGTTTTTCTTCCTCTGGATGATAGCATTGTCCATAGCTATTCCAATAGAGTTTTCCTAGCTCTCTGAACTACTGAGAGCAGCAACCGTCAGGGTTGATCATCTCACAATGTTGTTGTCAAATGTGTACTTTGTTCTCTTTTCTTCTCCCTTTTCTCAGCAAAAGATCATATAATTCACTCCATGATTCTCTAGAGTCCAACTATTTATGGTGTCTTATAGAACAATATTATTACATAATATTCATGTGCCATTCTTCAATTGATGGGCATCTCCTCAATTTCCAATTCTTTGCCACTACAGAAAAGAGCTGCTATAAATATTTTGAAATATGTAGGAACTTTCCCATTTTTTATGATTTCTTCTGGATATAGACCTAGAATTGGAATTGCTGGGTCCAAAGTATGAACAGCTTTATTATTTTGGGGGCATAGTTCCATATTGTTCTCCAGAAAGGATGGATCCATTCACAGCTCTACCAACAATGCATTAATATCCTAATCCTCCCACAGCCTCTCCAGTATTATCTTCCCTTTTTTGAAATCTTAGCCAATCTGATATGTGTGAGGTGATAACTCATACTTGCTTTCATTTTTTGCATTTCTCTAATCAGTAATGATTTGGATCATTTTTATATGAATATATATACCTTTAATTTCTTCATTTGAAAAGGCTATTCATATCCTTTAACCATTAATCAATTGGAAATGATTTGCAGCCTTATAAATTTGATGCAGTTCTCTATATATTTAGAAATGAGACCTTTATCAGAACTAGTTAAGAAGATTGTTTCCTACCTTTCTGCTTTCCTTCTAATTTTGGCAGCATTGATTTTAAGCTTTTTAGTATAATATCATCAAAATGATTCATTTTGCACTTTATAATGTACTCTATTTCTTGTTTGGTCAGAAATTTGTCCCCTTTCCATAGATACGATAGATGAGTATTTCTTGGCCTAATAATTTAGCCTATTTTCTCTAAATCCTGTACCTATTTTGACCTTATTTTGGTACAGGGAGTGAGATGTGAGTCTGTGCCTAATGTTTACCATACTATTTTCCAGTTTTCCAACAATTTTTATCAAAGAGTAATTTCTTATCCCAGAAACGGATGTTTTGGGGTTTGACAAACAGTAGATTACTGTAGTCATTTACTACTTTTTTCTTTTGAAACTATCCTAATCCACTGATCAATTACTATATTTGCAAACATGCCATTTTGATGCATGCTGCTTTACAGTATATAGTTTTAGATCTGGTAGAGTAGGCCATCTTGGCAGGGGGAGATCCTTGGCAAATATACTAACTAGTGTGGTTTGCCATTTCCTTCTCAACGTCATTTTGCAGATGAGGAACTGAGGCAAGCAGGGTTAAGTGACTTGCCCAGATTCATATAGCTAGGAAGTGTCTGAAGCCAGATTTGAACTCGGCAAGAGGGATCTTCCTGACTAGCTCACTATCCACTGAACTACTTAGACCCCTGACTATTGTAATAGCTCTTCTCAATTAGAATTGAATTAGAAGGACAAGAATCTTTCTTGACTTCTCAGCAGTATTATGACATAGTTGATCACCCTTTTGACCTGGAAATTCCTGCCCTTCTAAGTTTTTATGACTTTTCTGTCTTTCTTCTCCTTCTACATATCTGACCATGCTTCAGTACCCTTTGCTTGATCATCATGTATATCAGTAGGCCTAACTGTACCTCTAATTTTGTTCTAGCATGTCTGCTCTTCTCTCCACAGTTTTCTTAGTGATTTCAACAACTTTTGTGGGATCAGTTATCTCCATGGAGATAATAATCAAATCTATAGAGTATTTTTCTGCTAAGATCTTGTTTTACACTACTGAATACCTCCTGGACATTTCCAATAGATATCCCATAGGCACATTGAACTCAATTTCTCAAGTTGAACTTTTTATGTTTTTCCTCCCAAATAACTACTCTGGTCAACTCTGTATACCTCTACCAAACCCCACCTATGTCTAAGGTACTGTCATTGTTGCACTCTCTCAAGTCAAAACCTCAGAGATATCATTGACTCCTCACTCTCCCTAACTCAGTGAAGTCAGGGGGACCTGAGTTCAAATTTGACCTCAGACACTTAATAATTGCCTAGCTGGTGTGACCTTGGGCAAGCCACTTAACTCCATTGCCTTACAAAAAACCCAACAAACAAAAACAAAAATAATTTTCCCCCCAAAGCCTTTCACATTCTTTCCCAAAATACATTTGACTCTCTCTCCATATACCTGACAATCCCTGGCAGTTATTCATGGGGTAAGAGTGTTGCCTGATTATAGAACTATTTGTATTCTCCCAAATTGATATTCTCCCAGTTCTCTCTTCAGTGACTTCTTAATAGATGTACTTACTGACTAACTGAGGGAAGTTATGTTAGAATCTGATTTAGTTAATAAATACCCACAATAGAGAATGAAACAGTAGAGCTGCAACTATAACACAGTCAGCAAACTAATAAACTAGATTTTGGTGCTTAAAATTTTTATGCTTTTTTTTGCAAGGTAATGGGGTAAGTGGCTTGCCCAAGGCCACACAGCTAGGTAATTATTAGGTGTCTGAGGTCTGATTTGAACTCAGGTACTCCTGACTCCAGGGCCGGGGCTCTATCTGCTGCTCCACCTAGATGCCTCCATTGCTGCTGTGAATTTTGGAAAATATTTTGGTGCTGGAACTATCATCTTTCCAGGCACCAAGTTTCAAAAACCAGTCATTTCCCCCCATTAATATCCTATTATATCCTCCAAAAGCACTCACAAATATCTTTTCTCCACCCACACCAAAACTAACCTAGTTCAGTTAACCTTCATCTCTATTAGAAAAAATTCTCATTTTACTTTCTGTCTCATATTTCTCTTAAGTCTTGAATGCATCCCTCATCAAGTGGCATTCCCAGATCATAGTTCTGTTCATTATACCTTCTTATCTAATGCTCCAGTGGTTCCTTATAATTATCTAAAAGAAATACATACTCCTCTGGATTTTTAAAGACCTTCCTTCTGGGTCACATTACTCTATATTCTCCCTAAAAATACATAAGAGATCTTATCAGTTGTTGAACTCTAAGTAAGCCATATAATTCCCCTGATCTGGAAATCTGTGATTCTTTTGTTTTGTTTTGCTTTTTATTTTTTTTATTTTAGTCTTTTTTCCTCTTCCTGGTGTTCACATATAATTTAATCAGTGTAAGAAATTGGCAGTTCAAAAATGATCAATAAATTTCTTATAATTTAGATGTAGAGATGACTAATGATGTGGAAAACTTAAATGACTCGTTCACTACTCTATAGTTAATACCATATTAAATTTGGCTTTTCAATCTCTGTATTACTGATTCCAAGACTAAAATATACAGCTTCTTGATCTATTAAATATGTCAACAAAAGAAATGATGTTGGTTTTGTATAATCTGTTGTTGATGAATCTCTGCTGATACTTGGTTATCACTACTCCCTTTTCTTGTGTTCACTAATCACATATTTAATAATACTTTAAATAATATTGGTAGGAATTAAGTGACTAGTCCATAGCTCTGTGAAAGTATTTTGGAAAACTTGAGTTTTTGTTTTTTCTCCAGTCATTTTCTTTTTCTCCAGGCTCTTTCAAAGGCCACTGTACATGGCTCAACAATTCTATTGCTAGTCCTTTTGGTACCTCCCTTTATCAAACTTATTTACTGTGCTGTGTCTTTTTAAAAAGTTTATCGGGAGTGGAGGGTGAGGCAAGGAAGTGGAGTAAAATAAGGGATTTCCCTGAGCTCTGCTGAAAATCATTCCAAATAATAACTCTAAACAATAAAAAAAACTTTAAATTCTAAATGCTAAACAAATTCTAGAGTGTCAGAACCCACAAAAGATAGAGTGAAACAATTTTCCAGTCCATGAAATCTTTAAAGATGGAAGGAAGGGTGAGCATGGGGCACAGGGTAGCATAGGTCCAGCAGCATCCACCAGCCCCAGTAATTCAGGAACAGACACAGCTAGGCACATAGGTCATTGATAGTGGCAGTGGTTTTCAGACTTTTCAGCCCACAAATTGCCAAGGATAACTTGGAAGATCTGCAGGACAAGTGTGCTAAACTGTGGTGAGTATGGAGTTCAGTTCAGCTCAAGCTTCGTCAGTGCAAACCTAGTGCCATTAGACCAGGAGCACCCCTGGAATCCATTAAATCATCACCAGCAGCACCTGCTTTCAGAGGTCTCTTAGCCCATGGACCATAAGGGGATCCGACTGAGAATAAAGGGGGGTCTATTCCTAATTTTTGAAGCATGACTCTGTTTCTTTACCCATATTTGGAACTAAGTCAAAATCCTGTATCACAGTCCCAGGAAGAGGAGAAACAGCAGCACAACAGAACTTGATGCCCAAGGGGAGCCGGGACCCTCCTCACAGTTCCAGGGTAAAAAGGAGTGATTATAATACCCATAGATCAAAGCACAGACCAGGAGAGTCGCAAAACCTCTCTTTCGATCATACTACCTAGAAAGAACTGAAATCTTACTAAGAATATCTCAGAAAACAACTGCAAAAACAAAACTCCACTTAACTCCATCTGCCTTGCAAAAAAAAAAACCCTAAAAAAAATCTCGAAAGTTTGGAACAGTGTACCTGCTTTCATGGAAGCAGAGCCCTATCTTATCAAAGAGTTAAAAACCAGTCATAAACTGGGGGGAAAGAACAAACTGCAGAAGAAAAAAATCTGATCATTAAAAATTAACAAGGTAATAAGAATGTTCAAAATACACACCCAGAAGAAGATAACAAAGTCAAAGTTTCTATATCCAAAGCTTCCAAGGAAAATATAAATTTGACTCAGTCCATGGGAAGAACTGAAAAAGAATTTTAAAATTTAAATAAAGGTGTTAGAGGAAAAATTCATAAAAGAAATGAGAGATGTGGAAAAACTATGGAAACCAAGTCAGCAGTTTGGTTGAGAAGTCACCAAAAATGCTAAAGCAAATAATATCTAAAAAAACAGACTGGGTCAAATGGAAAAAGAAGTACAAAAAGTCAATGAGAAAAAGGATACTTTAATGGAAAAGAAGATACAAAAGTTTGCTGAAGAAAATAATGCCTCAAATATAGAATGGAGCAAAGGGAACCTAATGACTGTGAGAAATCAAAAAACAATAAAAAAAATCTAAAGAATGAAAAACTAGAAGACAATGTGAACAATTTCAGTGGAAAAACAACTTACCAGGCACATAGATTAAGGGGGGGATAATTTTAAAATTATTGTACTACCTGAAAGCTATGATCAAAAATAAAGTGCCTAGATATCATTTTTCAGGAAATCAAGGAAAACTGCCTAGAACCAGAAAGTAAACTAGAAATTGAAAGAATCTACCAAACACTTCCTGAAATAGATCTCCAAATGAAAACTGCCAGAAATATTATAACCAATTTCCATAACTCCCAAGTCAAGGAGAAAATATTACAAGCAACCAGAAAGAAACAATTCAAATGTCATGAAGATTCAATCAGAATTACACAATATTTAGCTACATCTATATTAAGGGTTCTTAGGACTTGAAATATGATATTCTGGAAGGCAAAAGAGTTTGGATTACAACCAAGAATCAACTACCCAGCAAAACTGAACTTACTCTTCAAGGGATAAGTTGGGCATTCAATGAAATAGGAGAATTTCAAATTTTCCTGTTGAAACCACCATAGCTGAACAGAAAGTTTGATCTTCAAGTACAGGTTCAGGTAAAGCATAGAGAGGGTAGACAGAAAGGGGAAACTATGAGGGATTTAATGATGTTGAACTGATTCTATTCCTGCATGGGAAGAATGTTACTGATAACTCATATGAACCTTCTCATTTATTAGGGCAGTTAGAAGGAGAATATATAGAGAAAGCAGAGGAGGGAGTTGAATATGAAGATATACTATATTTTAACGATTGAATTAATGGAGAAAAAAGGAAATGTACTGGGACAAAAGGAAAGGAGAGGCAGAATAGGCTAAGATATTTCATATAAAAGAGGCAAGAAAAATCTTTTGCAATGGAGTGGAAGTGCGGAATGTGAGGGGGAATGAATGAGCCTTCATTAATTTTGAAAGCAACTCAGAGAGGAAATAATGCATATACTCAATAGGGTAAAGAAATCTATCTTATCCTAGAGGAGAAAAGGAGAGGAAAGGAGTGGGAGAAAGGGGACAGGGGAGGGGAAAGTTGTGCAGGGGATAGAAGAAAGGGAAGGTTATGGGAAAGGGTGATCAGAGACAACAGACTTTTGAAGAGGGATAGGGTGAAAGGAGAAGAGATACTAGAATAAATAGGTTTAGGGAGAAATAGGATGGAGGAAAATACAGCTAACAATAGCAACTGTGGGAAATAAACTGAAGCAGTTTCTCTAATGGACTTGTGATAATGCATGCAATCCATTCCAAAGCAGAGCTGATGGTATACAGACTGAAGCACACATTATTTTTCTCTCACTTTATTTTTCTTGAGATTTCTCTATCTTTTGGGGGGGGGGGGTTATGATTACTTTTACACAATTATTGTATTAATGTGAAAAAATAAAGAAAAAGAAAAGGCAAAGAAAAAATATATGTAAGGTTATTTTAAAGAAATAGATGATATTCTTTCTTTTACTATATAGAACAAAGGATTCATTTCTTATCTGATTTTTGATTTTTTTCATAAGAAATAAAAGAAATATTCAACATTACATTTCTTCCCTCAGAATAAAAATAGTTTAACTGTCTCACCACTAATTCCTAATTTAAGGGGTCTCCTAAGCAAATATAATTGATTTAACTTGCAAATAATTTTATTACCCTTCTAAAGTTATATTTTTACAGACTACAGAAACTAATATGTAGCAACCATATTCATCCTATAGAATTGCCATAAATATTAAGATGAGTAGTGCTTCTTAGCATAGTCAATAATGTATTTTAAATGATCTCTTTATGATACTGAAATTTTTGACTCATCTCTTTCAGTTATAAATTGAATAAGTCTGTTGTGAGCTAACTTCTGTTATTGACTTCATTTTGAGTTTTGTTTTTTCATTTTGAATTTAATAACAAGGGAAGGGGAAGAGAAGATGATAAGAATTTATATAATGCCTTCTAAGTGCTAAACAATTTTATATCTATAATTGAATTTGAACCTCAAAAACCCTCTGGGAACTGGATGCTGTTAATATCCTCATATTTCTACTTGGGGAAACTGCAGCAAACAGAGGTTAAATGACTTACTCAGTCAAACAGCTAGAAAATGACTGAGACCACATTTGAACTCAGACCTCCTGCCTCCAGGACATTGCACCACCTTCCTCCAGAGAACAAAAAGTAGAAGACTGAACTATGTTTTCTTTTTGTTGACCATCTTTGTGTTTGATATCAAAGTAATCCATCAACAACCTCTCAGGACAAATTTTGTCCTCAAAATGACCTTGTATCATCAAGGTCCACATTTCTCTTCTTAGCTAACACCAAATTTTAAATGACAAGTGATTTGAGGTTGTCTGGTGCTTTATTAGTGGATGGAGAAATATAATACGACTCCAGTTCCACACCTACAGTCACTGGAGAAGAATGTTTGCTTCTTACACTTGTGACATTTCAGTCCTTAGGCAATACAGTTGAAAGATTGATATCAGGTGACTAGAAGGGACTAGAAGGGAAAATTCATATGATCCTTTTGCTTTCAGCTAACGCTGGGAGAAATGTCATTTCTCAGTTTATCAACATGTTGAATTTATTAGTCCATCTGTTTTCTATACCTTTTGTGATAGATTCAGTAAAGGTCATTACAGTGACAGGAACTTAAATTGATCCAGCTCCATAGCTGTTGACAAAAACTAGTGACTAAAACAAAAACAAATAATAAATAGATGAAGAACTAGTAGCATGAGTGCATTCATACATTTATGTACATGACTCATATTTACATATGTGAATATTACCTGTCCATAAATATATCTACATTTGTGGTTCATATATTAAGCATATACCTGTGGATATAGATACACAGATTATATCTACATATGTGTGTTCTTATTTTAAATATAGACTTGTGGATATAGGTTTGATATAGATGTCTTTCTATTTAGTCTTGTGGTTTTTAATCTGGATGAAAAAAACTGAAGTATTGAGCCTCATTCTATTAAGAATTCAATAGAACTATTTACTGTTGTTGAAATATTTTGATTCATGAACTACTGGAAAATTACATTGAAAACCTGTTTCAACAAACTGCTTCAGTTCATTCTTACCAGCTATGTCAGGTTTTAAGCCTTGTTCTTTGCATGAGAATGATAAAGCATGTCAGTGAACATTTAATTCAAATCCCTGCGTACAAGGTGTTAGAACTCAATTGAGGGACATGTAGACCCATTATTAGAAAGGATAGTATCTGTTCACTTAAGTATTGCAAATAATTTATGAAATGTTTTGGGTATTTGAAATAGGTTTACAATGCCAATTATAATCATTTTCTTTTTTGATAGACCAAAATAGATCCAAAATTTCTTCACCATAGATTTTTCTTCACAATTAAATAAATTTAGTTAAATTAAGTATTTACTAAGTGACTATTTTGGGTGAGGTCTTATGACTGGTATGGAATTTAGAATGATGAAAAATGGCACAGACTTGACAGTTGAAAAGAAGGAATATTACATGCTAAACAAATTTTGTAAATAAAATACATACAAAGTAAAAGGAACTTTCAAGGCACACCGTTCTAAGAAAAAATTGTGAAAGGAGACATCATTCTAAATTGGGAGGATCAGGCAGTCTTACAAAACTGAGCAGCTTAACTTTAAATGGGTGAATATGCATATACAGTATATTCTAGATATGGGAATTGACTGTGTGAACATGCAGAGATGAGAAAAGGATGAGGTTAGAGAATAATTAATAGTTTAAATTTAGATGGAACATTCATCAAGGAAAATAGTGTGAAGTATTGCTAAATGATAATGAAGATGTTGTTGCTAGATGGCATAGTGGAAAGAGTTCAGGATTTGAAGTCAGGAGGACCTGAGTTAAACTTACTAGCTGTGTAACTCTAGGCAAGTCACCTAACCCCATTTGCTTCACTTTCCTCATCTGTAAAATGAACCAGAGAAATGGCAAATCATTCTAGTATCCTTGCCAAGAAAACCCCAAATTGGGATCACAAAGAGTTGGACATAACTGAAACAACTGATCAACAACAACAAAAATATAATAGAGATAGATTGTAAAAGGTCTCAAACTCTATGATAAGGAATTTGTATGCTGTCCTACTATAGCCATAGCTAAAAAATTGAATATGTAAGCAATGGATAGTCACATTCATAAATTTGGAAATTAATTTGGAGTTTTCCAGTGGAAGATATTAGGGAAGGGAGAATCTGTAGGAATGATTATTAGATAGAGGGTTCAACTAATAAGTGCTGTATAGCTGAATTGGATTTGGTAACAGTGTAAATGGGGAGAAGGTGACAGTTCTGAGACATAATGTGCTAGTAAAATGGATATGATGTCAATATATCAGATATGGGGAACAAAGACAGTAGAGTATAAGACAGTGTCCATAGTATTGAGATTAGGTAACTGGGAGAATGGCAATGTTATCAACCAAACAGCAGAATTGGAAGGGTGGGTAAATTGGAGTTGGGGGAAAGAAGAAAATGTCAGTTTTGTACTTTCTTAGTTGGTATAGTCAAAGGCAAGTAGAAAGCTTCAGCTAGTGAATTGAACTTAACAGGGTACAACACTGAGGGAAGCCAGTAAGGAATAGTAAGGCTGACCCAAGGTAAATTAAAAAAGAACAGGGTTAAAAAATTCAAAACAGGTATGTCTCTCAAGAAAGGGTAAGGTAGGAGGGTGTGGTGTGACCTACAGTGTCAAATATCATCAATAATGAAAAAAAAGAATAAGAACTGAGGAAAGATTAATTTGGTTCTTAAGAAGTCATGACAGTTGGGGAAATAGTTTGGGTAAAACAATGTAAGCAGAAATCAGATTGTGCATAGTCAGTATAAACTATTCTTTCTAGAAATTTATCAAGAAAGTAGGAGAGTTAGAATTTGAGGGGGCTGAAAAATTAAGAGAATTTTTGTTTTTGCTTTTGGGTTTTCTTTTAGTTTGTATTGTTTTTTGATTAAGTTTTTAAAGTATAGATGAGATGAATTTGTTTATGGTTAGAAACTGTTAATAAAAAAACCAAAATTTTATATATATATATATGTGTGTGTGTGTGTGTGTGTGTGTGTGTGTGTGTGTGTGTGCACACACAAAGCAGAGACAGAGAGAGCTATTATTGATTGATCAGTAACAAAAGGTTTTAAAGGCAATAAACCAGGATGGGATCAAGAAGAAAGGTTAGATTTTCTGACAAGGAAATATGACTCATTCTGATACTGAAGGGTATGGGTGAGATCATAAGAACATTATGAGGTATGATGGAGGAGAAATCATACCACTTTTAGAGATGCTTTATTCAATATGTACTTTTTTTTAAAATCAAGACTTCTTGTTTACTTCTCATGGAAAAGAAGGTAATATTGATGGGTTACGTGAAGTTACCTAGAGTACTTCCTTTTTAGTACTCATAATCAGTTCTAATATTTCTAATATAACTGCCTTTTGAAATGTTTACATGAAGAAATTACAATTGCATTATGTATGATAAGGAAAAATAATGTAATCATAGTATAATTTTCTCATGAAAATGTATTTTGTAAAAGGGTGAGCTTCTCACAGTGATTGCCTAAGGTTTCTGTTCTTCTTATCACCCCCTCAGTTCAAGAAAACAATGAATCTGAGATTTTAGACAATTAAGTGTCCTAATTAAGTGGTCAGACTAGAGACAGGGATCAGGATGATATTCTAGTAACAACAAAAACAAAATATCAAGTACAAGTGACAGTGTCATGTGGAAACTATAGTGACAGTTCTGATTTTCTCATTTCCCACTCCCCCCCGCCACAAATTTTTAGTACAGCAAGGCTGCTATAACATTGTGCAATAAAACTTTAGCTCTGGACAGACAGCTGCATAATATTATACATGAAAAAGAATTCCATTGCAGGCTTGAGATTAGTATGAATTAATAAAAACATAAGCAAAGAGAGAGTTTCCTTTCTTTCCTTGAAGACAGCACTTTTTAATGAATAAACAACTGCACCAAGAGTCTATACATACTAAAATGTATTCTATCTCAGACAATAGCTCTATAAAATGGGCAAGTTTTTTTTTTAATTTCTCATAACCTCAGTTTCCTTCTCTGTAGAATTATATGGATCTAGGGTCAAATTTGGTCTTTGAGACCATAAAATTCAACTCTTTTACTTGGACAGATGAAGGAATTTATAGGAAAGGTAAGATTGTTTAGTTGATAAAATAATGGGCTTGGTGTAAGGATGACCAGGTTTCAAATCCCAACTTTTACAGTTCCTAGCTGTGTGACCCTAGAAAGGCCAATTAGTTTTCTAAACTTCAATTTACTTAACTATAAAGTGGGAATAATAATAATTGGAATATCTATCTCATAAGATTATTGAGAGACTCAAATGAGATAATGCAAATAAAGTCCTTTAAAAATATTAAATGTCTTTTTTTATGTAAATTATTACTGGGAACCAGTGTTAATGCCTACTATCTGCCAGACATTGTGAAAAGAATATTCAGAGACTTGGTGTCTAGACTTATAAAACTTTCTTTTGGAGAGGATATAGCAAGGGGAAGGTAGAGACAGTCTATCCTAACTTTAAATTCTGAGAGACCAAGTGTCATTAAATGTGTAGCCAATGTCACAGAGTTGATTAAGTAGAAGAGCAAAAAATTGGAAATCAGATAATCTTCATCTAAATCTAGGATTTTTCAAAATTTAGACATTAAAAAACATTGCATTGGGAGTCAAAATATTAGTTCAAATCCCAACTCTGTGATTTATTAAGGATCATGATAATTAATATTACTATATCTACCTCATAGGGCTGTTTTCTTTTAGAATTTTACAGAACTTGTATATAGATAAATAATTGCAAGTTATTTTTTTATCCTACATCCTCTTGAGAAAAGCAAATGCTCATAATCATGATTGTTGGACAGTTAGAAGGGACTTTTCTATTCTAAACCTTCATTAACAGATGATAAAATTGAGTCCTAAAAGATTAAGTAATTTAATCAATGATCCACAGTTAATTAGAAGTAGGTCAGAATCTATCTCTTCTAATTCCTATCCAGTACTGGATTTCTCCCTATATTATTACTTCTACGAGTAGATGTTTGTCCATATATGTTTTACTTCCTTGGTCCTGAAAAGCAAGTGATATAGTCCCATTAGTCATTTTTTTTTAGGTTTTTGCAAGGCAAATGGGGTTAAGTGGCTTGCCCAAGGCCACACAGCTAGGTAATTATTAAGTTTCTGAGACCAGATTTGAACCGAGGTACTCCTGACTCCAAGGCCGGTGCTTTATCCACTACGCCACCTAGCCGCCCCCCATTAGTCATTTTGCAGTTAAGCATAACTCCCACACCAAATGAGTGACGTTTTATGTTATTAACGAAGATTTGAAGTAAGTACTATGTGACCTTCAGAGAAGACCCCATTTTTAGTAAGATGAATAATCTTATATCCCTTACTCTCAGTCCATTATTGTGGTAGTCCTATGCCATAACAATACAAGTTTATATTTTATAGATCTCTTCCCCCCTTGTATAAATACATTATATCTAGTCCTAACCACTCTCCTAAACTTCAGTGCCACATAATCAACTTCCCTATTGTACATAATCATCTGTAGTTGAATTTCAACATATTCAAGACATAATTCTTTCTTAATGCTTGTCCTTCATTTTATGAAGAAGTCCATGATATCAGGGAGGTGATGTCATGACAAGCACAAGAATTTTACTTAAGTGAGGGGTGCTACGCTAAGTCATCAACCTCACTTTCTCCTCCAGAGCTATCTGAGTCTAGTGGCCAGGTATGAATTAGGATGACTGGAGATGGACCTGGATGCAAGGCAAGAAGTGTTAAGTGACTTGCCCAAGGTTACACAGGTAGTAGTGTCAATTGTCTGAGACTAGATTTGAACCCCATCCTCCTGATTCCAATGTGAAAGTATGTGCCCCAAAGTAGGGGTAGGCAAGGGAATGAAACTAAAAGCTAAGTACTGGAAGTATTTTTGTGTAAAGCACATTATTGATCGTTTATTACTCTGTTATTTACTTTAAAACTATATGGTTCTGAGAGCTGATACCTGTTAACCTACGTTAGAAACTTCCTTCACACCTTCATCACCTAGAATTTTTATCTATTTGGATCCATAGCTCTCCTGAGTAGTGACAGTTCTTCTGACGCAGTTCTGATCTGACTGTGGACAGATTTCCATCCTCCCCTCTGTGTAAAATAAAGCCAACCCAGATGTGAAACACAGCTGAGTCTCTTTACAGGCTGACAAAACTGTGGGCAGGTCAGATTGGATGAGAAAAAAAAGTCTCTATAAAGCCCTGGGAACCAGGGAAATAACATTTAGAATGAATATTATTTACTTTAGAATAATCCTTAATAGAAATGTCTGGATGTCCACAATAGCATTACTAAAAATTAATGCTCTTTGACAAAAGCAATTTTTTGAAGGAAAATATATTCTTTTCCACCAGAGAGAACATTGTAATAACTGGAATAACTCCTTATCCCATGCATACTCCTAACATCATAGCTGGGAATAATTCTCAATTACAGACTTACCCTTCCTTCTCTAAAGAATCTAAACCTGGGATCTGAGAAAACTTAAGGAAGCATTTCACATCTATATTACTACATAATTGGTTTCCTTTGTCATCTTCTATTACAGTTTATTCATTTAAAAACATTATTCTAAGAATAACATCCAAAAAATATTCAAAAGTTTCATCGGACTGCCAACAGTTTCCATCATACCTTGCATTTTTGGATATTAAGACTATGGATGTCTTAATATTAAGAACCCTTGCTATATACTCTAAGGTTTCTCTGATCTTTGGGAAGGGACATAAAAGGACTTTTGAATCTTTTCCAAACACAAGCAGCTTAGCATCATGTCACCTTTGGTGCTATTTCCACTATTTTTAATATCTAGAATCTTCTAAATAAGCCCTTATTTATTTGAGCACATTAGAGACATCCTAAGTCCTTATTCTATGCTTCTTTCCCCCACTTCTTTTGATGATCAATGAAGTGTTCTAATCTGTATCTTGTTTGTGGTGTCTGGCTGCCCCTGGTTTGAGGATTTCCAATATGTTACAAGTTTTGTTATTGACAAACAGTAAGAAGTCTATTGATGACAGGAACTAAGCATGTTTACTGTTTAAATCCTTATTAATAGCATGCATGTAGACTCACCAAAGTCATTTCTTACTCTGCTGGCATAAATAGTGTAGCCAAAGGGTATGTGTAAATGTGTCAAACCAATAGGCATATTTGTCTCTGATTTTTTCTTCATTAAATAGTCTGGTCAAGTGCCAGCCTAAAATTTCCATCACTCATATACAAGACAAGGAGCTCAAGGGAACAAAGCTCTAATGTAATCCATCCATACATAATAGATACAATTACAGGGAGGAAGTGACAAGCTCATGGAGGTATGAACTGGATAAGTACAGGTAAAGGTAGCCATCTGTCTACTTTAATGAGAAAAAGTTTCATCTGAGAGCAAGTAAAAACCTAAATAGAAAAGTGATGACTGCAGCATTCTGTTGGTTGATCCCAGTTGTTACTAGAACAGAGATATATTGTTGGTGAACATATCATAAGCACAAGCTTATAAATCAAGGTTATGGATAGGTCCAGAGTCTACTCTTTAACAAAGAAATTGCTAGCTGTGTTTGTAAATCTCTATAAGATTCTATGCAAAATGCATTTCAGCTTCTACCTCCCGGCACTCACTTTCCTCTTCATTGCAAACTCTGAACTGAGTCAGCTCCTTATAGACCTAGAGATCCTTAGAGAACACTGAACATATGGTACATCATGCTTTAGAAAACAAATCATAAATTGAATCAGTAGTTCAGTAGATGAAAAATATTCTTGCAATGATTTTGATAATAAGAAATTGAAAAATTTCTGAGAAAAACAGAAAAAATACTCTTTATAAAATAGATAGGTGACCACACTTTCTCATTTTTTCCTTCTCTATATAAAAGTGGGTATCTGATAAAAAAAACATAAGGAATAAAAAAGGGAAGACTAAATTGTCATATTGTATTAATCTTTTTTTCTTTCTAATCTAGGAAAAAACTCTACTCACATTCCCTTTATTCTTTTGCTTCAGGCATTAGCCATTATCAGCATTCTGTGTCTGAATGTACAAGGCAGAGAATAATTCAATGAGAGATAGAAAAATCTAAAATCTATCTAAATCTGTTTATATTATTACCAGCTTTGGGTGAAACAATAGAACCATGCTGAACATTGGGGACACATATCCTTCGAGTGACAATAGAAGATCAAGATCACATCAGAAACACAACTACTGGAACATTTTAATTGCGAACACTAACAGAGTATCGTTGTATGTCACCAATATTTCCTGTTCAGAGTCAAGAGAAATAAGGTTCAATAGATGACAGACATGCAAATATGTTTTTAAATTAACTTTAATTGTCTCTGTCTTGTAAAGTAAAGAAAATAGTGAATGAGGCTCTGTAGATTAGGGATGGAAAAAAAGAATTCTTTCTCTGCAGGAAATCTGTAGTCATAAGTAATAAGAAAATAGTAGTCATAAGAGTGATGATAAGTGACAATTTTATTGCTATATTTTTATGTCATTCCTGTAATTTATGTTTGGTTTATTATTTGAAACAGTTTTAATGGTAGATTATAACTTCAAAAAAAGAGATCAGTGATATTTGCATGTAAACCATAGACAATCAATTTTTTAAACGTATTTATTTATTTTCATTGATATACACATGTATATTTTAAGTTACAAAATTTACTTCCACCATCCCTTCCCATTACCCTCCCCTTGGCAGTGAACAGTCAGGTTCATAGGCAAACAATTGATATTTCTAAAGAACCAATTATTTTCCAATTATTTGCTAGGGCTGCAAGTATGAAGGATGAAGCAATTCCCTACTCTTAATGAGTAGGTTTATATAAAGAGAAAAAGATAAATAAATATATATATATATATATACATATGTGCATAAATAATTATATAAAATAATATGTATCATTTTGACATGTTCATTATATTGATTGATATATACAATAATCTTATACTCATCTACAAAGTAGTCAAATCCAATTTGGCAAGGTGGTCATTAGCAGTTAGAGACTAAGGAAAGGTTTCATGCAAGAGAAGGCAATGAACTATATTTTTAAAAGGGAGAACATTTATGAGGTAATGGCAACAAGAATGCATTCATAATCATGGAAGATGGCTCATTCAAAGACACGAGAGGCCTATTCTATTGTATGTGAAAAATAGAAAGGACAATTTGGATAAATCAAACAGGAAAAGAAAGGGAATAGTGCTCATTGAATCTGAGAAGCTAAGTTGAAGCAAGATTTTGTGTGATTTTAAAAAGTAAACAGGGGTCAGCTAGGTGGCACAGTGGATAGAGCACCGGCCCTGGAGTCAGGAGTACCTGAGTTCAAATTCGGCCTTAGACACTTAATAATTACCTATCTGTGTGGCCTTGGACAAGCCACTTAACCCCATTGCCTTGCAAAAAACTAAAACAAAACAAGAAAAGTAAAAGTATTTTTTCCTAGACATAACTAAAAGTCACTAAAATTCATTGAGTGCATTGAGTAAGGGAGTCACATGATAAATTCTATGATTAGGAATTTTTTTGGGGGGGAGAAGGGATTTATAATTAGCTGGAGTGGGGAAGAGGATGGACATAGAAGAACTGATTAGCTGGTTGCTGAAAGAATCTAGTCAATGGGTCATGAGAACCTGATCTTTGTTAAAGAGGAGTGTTGAACCTGTGTTAATAGAGATAATGGGTTAGTTGCAAGAGACAGTATGAAAGAAATAGTAAGATTAATCAATTGATTAGAAATATGGGTTGAAGCAGACTGAGGAGTTCAATGTTATAAAGGGGTGATCACTTTGAGAAATTGGAAAGATGGCAGGGCTCTCAGTGGATATAGGTTAGAAAAAAGAAAAGTTTAAGAGAAAATATAAGTCCAATTTTAGACTATTGAGTTTAAGACATATCCCAGACATTAAGTCTGAAATATCCAATATGGAATTAATATATTTGGGACTGAATCATAGATGATAGACTGGTGATAGAAATGGTCATATCCAACTGGATATTATAGAGAATAATTCAACAGATAAGGAGTTGTGAGATTATTAATAGAAAGGATTGAAGATATAGAATAGAAAAGGGAGGACAGAAGAACCTTAGGGAATAACAATAAAGAGTGTGATGTCAATGATGAACCAGTCAAAGAAACTGAGGAGCAGTGCTCAGTGTTAACAATAATACTTCTTTCAGCACCTAAAGGTAAATTTGAAATGGTTAGCTAAGGTTTGGTTTTTTTCACTCTCTCCATTATTGATGATAGTCAAAAGTATTCTGATCTTATGATATTTATGGAAGGTAGTATTTCCTTCAATTTTCTTTAGAGGTGTTCAGATTGATTCTGCTTATAGTACTGGTCTTTCTAAGGACCTCCCAAGGTCTCCCCAATCAGCTAAATGAAAAATCCAGAGAAACTAAAATTATTTGCAACACTTTAGAAAATAAATCATTCAGATTGGCTGAAAGTCCCTTTTCTCATGAAGGGCGGAGTTTAAATATCAGATACCTGACAATTCCTCAGGTGTTTCTCATCTTCCTCCCATCTTATCTAGAATGTATCAATGCTAATATTTGAACATTAATCTATACACTAGGTTCAGTCTCCAGCTTTCCTTCCTTCATTCTCCTATTTCCTTCTCCTTGTCTGATCTTACTTCACCCAAATAAGAACCATAAAATAATCCAACACACTTTATAGATTTTGGTGCTCTCTTCCATTAAACATACCTGTTCTTATCTCCATTACTTTCCATTGTACTGTAAATATTTGCTCACAATAAACTTGACTTGTTTTATGTCTTATCTACTATCTTATCTCTTGTTGATGACTTAAAATGATGATTGATGTTTGTACATCTTTCTGGAAGAATACCATGACATCATAGAGGTGAAATAATGAATTAAATTTGAGCTGGGGTGCTATGCTAAGTCAATAGTCTCACTTTCTTTGCTGAGCCATCTGGATCAAATGGTCAGATATGAATCAGGATGACTGGAGATGATCCTGAATGTGAGACAGGATTAAGTGATTTGCCCAAGGTCACACAGGTAGTAGGTGTAAAATGTCTGAGACTAGATTAGAACTCAGGTCCTCCTGACTCTAGGACTGATGCTCTATCCACTGCACCATTTTAGGAAGCTCCCTCAGATTGCATTGAGGCAGTCTTCATGCCTTTCTTATACTAGCTGGGAACAAATCCAAAAAAGAACTCACCTAAGAACCTCAGAACTGTCAGACAAATCTAAAGGAAATACATGAAATGTTGTTTTGAAAAGAGATATCTATATGAAACACTGTCACTATTGCTTTGATTGCCTCCTTTGCCATTGTTTTTAATTTTGTAAACTGTTTTAAGATGATAAATTTCCATCAGCAAGGGAACATTTTGAATGTGTAACCTAACAGAAGTGGATTGGTATGAAACAAAGGTATTTAGATACAAATGTTCATACATGAATGGATTTTTATTTAAATTAAGTAAAAGCAATTTAAATCATAATTTAAATAACTAGTGAGGAAGACATCATTCAATCAAATTTTTGAGATAATTGTTCATTATCATTTTTTGTATGCTTGATGCACATTTTTTCACCACTCAGAGATTTGGGCTTAGTAATTAGAAGGCAAAGACATACACTATGCATTTTAGAGCAATGAACTGTATTATTTTTAAAAAATATTTTCATATGTAAAATAAAATTTAATGTCAGTTTCTCAAAATATTTAAATAGATACTTCTGATAGAAGCCATCTCTACTCAAAAGTTCAATCAAAAGCGTTTGTCATTTGTTGGTCCTGCTGAATACAGAGGACTATAATAATCACTAAAATAAAATTATGTGAGTTTATATAGGTGAGTAATAGACTATACTATGTCATAAAAGTTGAAGCAATGTATTAAATAAGATTGTGTAGGACAGTGAAAAAATCACTGGTTCTAGAGTACGTTTAAACTCTACCTCTGGTGCTTCCTTCCTGGGTAACCTTTAATAAGTCAATCCTTCTCCATGGGCCTCAAGTTGTACAACTGCAAAATAAGGGGATTGGACTGAAATCTCTCTGAAGTCCTTGTTGGCCCTAATCTAATAAGCCCATGACCATTAAGAAAGATAGTGTTTGGTGATACAAGGGCAGATCCATGGGGAACTATGTTAAGGGATTAGAAAAAGTTTAAAGAGAATTCAAAGGAGACTGAGAAGAAGTGATTACAGTAAAGGAGACTCAAAAGAAGATGGGACATTTGAAATCAGGGTAGAAGAGAGAATCCAATAATACAGTAGATTAAACAGTGTCAAAAAGTAAGACAGATTAAATAGCATAAGGACTGAATAAAGATATTGGGGATTTTGACTTTTCAGATATCATTTGTAACTTTTGAGAAAGCATTTTCAGTAATCAGGTCTTTTAAAATCTGTCCTAAGTCTTTAAAGTATATACTTAAAAAAAAAAAAACAAAAGTAAATTGTTTTTTCAAAAGTCACCTTGATTTGTCTTTACCATTTCAATTAAATACTGTTTTTAAATGGCTAAAATATAAATATTTAACAATAATTAGGTTATTAAATTGAGGATAATTGGTAAGTATTCACTTATAAAAGATCTGCCACAATAGATCCAAAAGTATTTCTCTAACACACATTAAAGATATCAATTATATGAAATCAGTAAGTAGAAAAATATTGTCTATTATTCAGTGATACATAAAAAAACTTATTAATTGAAAGGATAAGGATAAGGATTATCCTAGCATGGGATTTTTGAGTGAAAGGATGATAACAAAAGTGCCTAACAACCATGATGGTGGTAAGGATAAAATAAGATATTTGTAATGTATATTATAAGCCATAAAGCACTTATTCTTAAAATCTAGTTAAAGGAGACCCTGGGTTTATAGTTTTGATTTGGGAGATAAAAATGTCAAACTTCTTTTTCTGCTTAGTTACATATCTAGTCCTTAGAAGTTAAGCACATGAGAGAAGGTTTGGAGATGCAACTGTGGTACTTAGGGCTAATAATGAGGTGAGATAAAATATTGATGAATATCATTTGAGTGACTTTGTTGTGCATTCTAACAATCAGTTATTTTAGGGAAATATAACTTCTCAAAATATTGCTTATTATTTCACACAAATCTACCCAAATGATTAACTCTCTAGCAATGGAAAGATTTCATGCCACATTCACATTGTTTCTGCCTTATTGTTAGGTAGAATGAGGGTGATTAGATAGACATTTATTTCATTTTGACCCAATTTTTTTAAAATGTTAATTTTGAAATATGGAAAATAGATGAAACTAAAATACATTATTAACACTATCACCTTTGCTTAGAGAAATTTAATGAATGTAACATTGTCACTACAACAAGGAAATCAAGTCTTACCAAACCACAAGAGCACTTGATCGCCTTTCCAAATTGAAAAATATAATTTAGTGAAAAATTTCATTCAAAAATATTTCAGAGGAAAAAAATGAAAGATTTGTTTTTTCCAAAAAATACAGTTTTCAAGGTTTGCTTCTTATATACTTTCTTCTATTAGTATATTAAGATCCCATGCTATTACTTTATAGATATACTCAATATATATATTGTGTATATACTCTCTCTCTCTCTCTCTCTCTCTCCATCTATCTATCTATCTATCTATCTATCTATCTATCTACATACATACAGAGTGCAAAGATTTTTACAACTATAATGAACAAAGGGTTTTGTTCTAAGTTCAAACTGAAGTGAAATTTCCTAGAAGACAGGGTCAATCAGAAATGCTGCTTTTAGATGAATTGTGCTGATTGCCAATGGAAAATTGAGTGAAATAGTGGGAATACAATTTGACAGAAGAGAACTGAATTTCAGCTTACCTGTCTACCCTCCATAGGCAACTTGGCTCACTATATTAATTGTCAAATTGAGTATAGACATATGATTATTTTTTCAGTGCCATAGTTCAATCAATGCCCCAACCTTGCCTTTGCTTAGTGTGGAATTTCAGAGGTATGCTACTCTGACCTCCATAAATTGAGATTAGGTAAAAGGATAGGTAAAAGTATTTTTTTAAATGTCTAATAAAACTGAGCCTTTTCTGGGAAAAAAAAAGGTATATGATCCAAATTCAGATGACAAAATCTCTGATTAGAAAAGTCTCAAAGAATTAAACTAAAGTGCCCTGTACCTGAAGAAATCTCATTCCCTCTAGACCAGAGAAAGCCCATATACAGTGAACCCCAATGTAGAATAATCATATTAAATGTATTTGGGAACTATTTAGTATAATCTTTAAAAACACAATAGTTAACATTAATGTGTAGATTTCTAAGTCAAAATCAACCCACATGATTTGGTGACCCTCATTTTTTTTATTTTATTTTAGAACCACTGCTTTAGAATATACCTAACACAGGGTCATCCAGGCTTCCCTTGAAGATAGAAAACCACTACTTCTTAAAGAAATAAATTTCATTGAAATAAACTAATTATTAATTTCTCTAAGGCACATTGAGTCAAAATATGCTTCTTGGAAATGTCTACCTGTTGCTACTAATTCTGTTTTCTAGGGTTAACCATAAAGAACAACTGCAACAAGAATCATATTGTTTACATTTTCTTTTTTGCAGAATTGAATAGATTTTTTCCCAATCTATAATTGAATGGAAGTCATATGAGACCCTTTCATTATATTGACTTCCCTCCTCTGAAAATCTATAGCTCATCAATAAAGATGGTTTTCATAACTGAAACTAATAACCAGATATAGTGTGTCCAGGACAGAATAGAAAAGGATTATCAACTATTTAATTATGAATACATGGCAGGTAGAAATAACCCTAAGGAGAGAAAAGATGGAAAAAAACTTCTGAATTAGGGTAAATAAATATAGATGAGATTTGTGCTGGTGAGGATACAGGTATGAGATCACTGAGATATCATTACACAAGGTATACAAACATATCTAAAAAAAGATATACCAAAGGCCTGGGGAAAAAAAATCTCAATCTGAAAATCCATCCAAAAGAGCATCACTAATTCTCAATCTATATAACTTCTTTCCTATCTATTCAAAAATTTTATCCAACATGAATGAGTGTTGTTGATTAAGGTGGGAACAACCAGACTTTCACAAATGGTATTCAATAATGGGTCAAGTAAAGATCTATAAAAATAAAATTTCCAACCCCCAAATTAAGGTGAATCCTAGAAAAATAAACTTAAATGCTATAATTCTAAATAGGAATTTAAATAGAAAAATTATAGATCAAAGCTGGAAAATAACTTGGAAGTCATCTAAGTCTAATAATTTTACAGTTGAGAAACTGAGACCCTATTTCCCTGTTTAATGAATTGTCCAATTTCACCATTGGGTAGAATTTGAACATAGGTTTTTACAAATTCCAGATCTAACACTGCTTTCTCTGAGTCACCCAGAATAAAAATTAATGTTAAAAAAATCAAACAAATAGTAAGTATATTGTATAGTTAAAAGATAATTTGAAGTTCTATTTTCAAGAACACTGCCTATGAAAATTGTTTCCCAGCATTCTGTATTTCTTCTGATCTTGGTTGCATTGGTTTTATTTGTGCAAAACCTTAGCCATTTTACAATTTATGATGTTCTTGTTTGGTCATAAACTCCTCCCCTCTCTCTAGATCTGATAGACTATTATTCCTTGTTCTATTATTTAGAACTTTACTCAAAGGACAATAAAGTTGTGCATACGCTTTGATCCAACAATAATACCACCAGATCTGTATCCCAAAGATAACATAAAAAAGGAAAAACAAACCACATGTACCAAAATATTTATAGCTTCTCTTTTTGTAATAGCAAACAATAGGAAAATGAGGGGATGTACATCAATTGGGAAATGGTTGAACAGTTATAGTAAATAAATGTGATAGTGTTGTTCTGTAAGAAAACATGACACCAGACTTTAGAAAAACTGCAAAGATGAATAAACTGATGTTGAGTGAAGTGAGCAGAAACAGTTGAACATTGCACATATTGACAACATTATGTAATGAACAACTATGGTGAATTTTTGCTCCTCTCAACAGTTCAGTGACCAAAGACAATTCTAAAAAATTTGTGAAAGAAATGCCATCCACATCCAGAAAAGTAACTATGGAGACTGAATGAAAACCAAAGCATACTATTTTCATTTTTTAAAAAGTTGTTTTACATTTATTTCCCTTTTTCTCATGTTTTTCCTCTTTCATTCTGTTTCTTCTTTCACCACATAACTAATTTGAAAATATATTAAACATGATTGTATATATATATATATATATATATATATATATATATACACATACACACACACACACACACACACACACACACACACACACACACACACATATTTTTCTTCTGGTCAACCCAGAGTAATACCAAAATGCAAAGCATCAGTGAGAATGGAAAAAAAAAAAAAGGTTCCCTATACAAAATATTTTAGGGCAGAATTCATAACCTACCACTGGGTAGTATATATCATGATGCAAACCAAAGAAGCAAAAGTTGGCTATTCATAAAACACAGGTGGTTATTTAAAAATTGTATGCTTGTTGAGGAAAAATGTCTATTAGATAAAGAGGTACATGAGGAAGTTATCTTCAGAGTTTAATTAAATCTCACCAAATCAAAGAATATTGTCCATAAAGACAGACAGGGAAGAGAACTGCCCCAGGACACTGAAGTTCTCCACCTTCAGAATCATGCTTTTTTTTGCCACTTTTTTGTACTTCTCTACTTTTTTGTAAGAGGTAAAAAGGAGACAGTGAAACACACTAGCTTTTGTGGCTTATCATATAGTTCACTGTAAGTCATTTTCAGTAAAATTGTCAATAAACAACAAGATAGAGTTAGCTTGCCTTGAGATAGGGCTGTTTCTAAGGAGGGGTCTATGTGTTAAACAAATAGATCAGGAAAGTCCATGGACCAAACAGAGGAGGTTTGGTAAGGAATATTAAGGCTAGAACAGTGAGGAGTTTGCTCAAAGATGTCAACCTCTAGAAATCAGGTAAAATCAGTTTCTGGCAGCCATCTGAGGAAGCAATTCTATCTACTTCTCTCACATGAATAAGAATGTAACTCAATACCTTTTTCACATTTATTGTGCAACAGGAACCCAAACTCATCCAATACTATTAATAAAAGAATAAATTTATAAATGCTGATAAGTTGTTATAAAAATATAATGTTGCTTCCTAAATTACTATTCTTCTGCTCCAGAATGTGATGTGAGACAATGTTCTATTTGGTTTGTTTTTATTTAATTTTTACATTTATATGTGAATCTTTTAATATTTCAACTTTAACTAAAAGAGCATCAAGCAGTGTCAATTAATGATTCTTTTAGTGAGAAAATATATGAAATATTCTTTTCCATTCATTTGTGAAATACAAAATAAAAAGTTAGGTAAGCCATCCATTGTTTGATAAGTTTTCATTAGTAACTCATAAAGAGTCATATTTAAAATGACAAAGTACCCATGATCATTCTGTTGTGTAGTCTGTGCAAAAAATAACCACAAATATAAAATTGTTCTTTGCCTCAGGCTCAAATACAAATTCCAAAATAAATATGGTCTTCTGAGAGATAACTCAAATTGATTGATTAAGACCAAGTTAAATCATTTGAGAGTAAATCCCTATATTCTAAACATAGAGAATGGATAATGAATAAGCTGCTGTGATCAGTCATGTCAGATTCAGCAAATGAGTCTGACAAAATCAATATTCATAATGAGATTCTTGAATTTTCAATGGACTCAAAATTAAAATTCTCAAAGCTCTGATTAGACTGCTAGAATGTTAAAGGACAGTGGAATACGATTCCTACCTGCTTGATTAAAAATTAAAAAAAAGAAATACAATGCCCTAAGAGTAAATAAATTAAAAAACCCTTTATGGAAAGTCCTTCATGGATAACAGAGCTTTATGATTTTAAAAATAATTATATTTTATGAGGAGGAAAAGACATTTTTTGCTTTTAAGGGCCTTGCCATAATTCCTCATTCCTTTTTTGTTCTATACCTTTTCCCTTTATGATTTCATCAACTCTCCTTGTCCTATCAATCTATAAAGATGATTCAATAAGGCATCTAGGTGGCATAGTGGATAAAGCACCGGCCTTGTAGTCAGGAGTACCTGGGTTCAAATTCGGTCTCAGACACTTAATAATTACCTAGTTGTGTGGCCTTCGGCAAGCCACTTAACCCTGTTTGCCTTGCAAAAACCTAAAACAAAAAGATGATTCAAATATCTAAAGAATAATAGAATCTTAAAACTAAAATAAAGCTGAGAGATTGCTTACTTCAACCATCCCATTTTATAAATAAGGAAACAAAGACTCAAAAACGTTAAATAATTTGTTCTAGATAATAGAGCTAGTTTAGTGGCAGACTGGAATTAAAATCAAGATCTCCACCAAAAATCTTTTCTCATTCCTCAGGTAAGTGATATGTCTTCATTCTCTAAATTTTTATATTACCTTTGGGTACCTCTAGATTTAAAGTTCTTATTTCTTTTTGAATCATAGCTATTTTTGTATTTTGCTCTCTTTGATATGGATAGATTGAGAGCAGAGTTGTTATATATATTAAGTTTTTTATCAATTAGTTGCAAGTACTTTGCTGTAAATACAGTTAGTGTTCTTGTGTTGTGTGATTTCCATCAGTATGATCATAAGAAAAGAATTTAACCTTTCTAGAACTTATTTTCTTTCTCTGTAAATTGGCAATTGGGATCAGATTTATGAAATCACCTTTTAACATTAACAATCTATATTATTTTTATATTCCTCCTTCTGTTGACAGCATTATATATTATACAAAATAAATTTTTCATAGTTTAATTTTGAGTTATTCCCCAAGAGGGGACTTGATAATATTGAAGTAAGGAACTTAATATTTTTAAAATTGGGGTGGTTAGGTGACATAGTGGCTAGAGCATCAGCCCTGGAGTCAGGAGTACTGGAGTGCAAATCCAGCCTCAGACACTTAATAATTACCTAGCTGTGTAGCCTTGGGCAAGCCACTTTACCCCATTTACCTTGGACAAACCTAAAAAAAACCCAAATAAAGTATATTAAATTACATATAAACTTAATCATTTAACTAAGCCTTAGATACAGTGAAACTCATTTTTTTTAAATCTACGTAGAATTTAATTTCCATTCCCTGACCAGATAAAACAATTTCATCTTTAATGCCTTCGTATCCCCTCATCTAAAGAACGAAATGGCAAGTACTTCAGTACCTTTGCCAAGAAAACCCCAAATGGGGTAGGAAAGAGTCAAACCTAACTTTAGTAATTCAAAAACAACAAAATATCATCATCACCACAATATCCCAATTGGTCCATTCCTTCATCTGCTCAGTTTTCAAGAGGCAGTAAGATTTTGTGGATAAATCTCTAAGCTTGGATTCAGGAAGACTTAGGATCATATACTATTTCAGATACTTACTAGTTGTGTAACCCTGAGTAAATATCAATCTCTCCAGACCTCAGGTTTCTCATGTATAAAATCTCTCGGGTTCCATCTAGTTCTAAATCTATGAACTTTTATATCTACAAAATTTAGAAATAAGAAGTCCTACCATTCATTTACTTCTCTATCTCTTGACATCTTTCTGTGTCAGTTCATAAGCAAGAAGTTAAGAGTCTTTTATATTCTCCAGGTATTGTGATACCTAAGGGGGAATATAAAGAAAAGAAATACAGTTCAAACTCTCATGGAGCTCACATGGGGTGGGGGACAGTATGTAAACAATTAGTTATAAACAAGATGAATTCAGGATAAATTGAAGATAACAGAAGGAAGGGCATTAGAATTAAGGTAGAGCAGGACAGATTTCTTCTGAGTTGAAATTTCAGATGAGACTTGAATGAAGTCAAGGACAATAATAGATAATGGAGATAAAAAGGCAGAGTGTGCTGATATCTCAGCAATATATGGATGAGTTCCCTCCATCATTGATGAATCAACCAAGCATGCATAAAGTATGTCTGACTAGCACTGAATGACAGAATTATTGGAATCCTCCCTTAGGAGAATAAGACATGGGTTCTTGTGAAATAATTGCATGTTCAATTGATTAATTCTGAATCTAAGTGCAAAGGAGTCTAGGATAAAAAGAGAACCAAAATAACTTAGAGTAAGATGGAAAGCTTTAGTAGGTAAATGGGACTGGAGTTGCACCATGAAAAATAACTAGAATTTGTTTAGGTAGAGAGGAATGAGGAAGGCATGCCAATTTTGGGAAGATAATAAAAAGCTGTGACTGTTAATCTTTATCCTATTTTGAGGTGGGGTGGGGTTAGGGAGAGGGGAGATCTACTTCATATTCATTATGCAAGAATTAATTAATGAAAATTAAAGAAAAAATTGTTTTGTTTTGCTTTATAAGAAACATATGTGGCATCTGGTCTGATTGAATTGGGGAGTATATGTTGAGTTGTAGGGGGAAATAAATTTAAATAGGGTAATGATAGTTTATGGAAGCCCTTGAGGGGTACACATGTGTTCCTATTTTAATAACAAAAGCAAAAAAAACCCAAGAAATTCTTAAGAGAAAAATTGGTATGATTGAACTGATATTTTAGGATGATTTATTTCATTAGAATACAGGACAGATTATAGAGAGGAAAAGGACAAGAATCAGCTTTCCCTAGGAAGTCGTTGCAATAATCTGAAAAGTCTGATAAAAGAGTACACAAAGATGAGAAGGAAAAGAATAGTACATCTAGTAGATAATTCAAAGTACCAAAAAATAAGACTTGCTTTTAGGGGATATGTTCACTTCAATTGGAAGAAAAATACAGTGGCATCATAGCTTACTTACATTGGAGTAATTGACTAAAGGAAATTATTTCAAGAGATAAAACAATCTTTTAAAGACAACCTGGTGCAGCCTCCTCATTTTACAGATGAGGAAACTGTTCCAGAGATATGAAATGACTTTTTCGCAGTCATATGTGTTCAGTGGTATATTGGAGCCAGCTGAAATCATTAAATGTTTATTCTTCATAGAAATTTACCTTGGAAATTAGCAAAGCCCAAGTTACTTTATCGCTTTTTGACTTTGAAAGATTTTGTCTACAAAAGTAAGTGAAAGAGTGAAAATGTTAATAATGTAAATTAAGCTTAAAAGTATCTGTTATGGGGTAGCTAGGTGGCACAGTGGATAGAGCACCGGCCCTGGAGTCAGGAGTACCTGAGTACAGCTCCGGCCTCAGAGGCATTTACCAGCTGTGTGACCCTGGTCAAATCACTTAATTCTGAGTGCCTCCAAGGAAAAAAACCCCAATAATTTTCATCTTTTTTATTTGTTTGTTTCTTGGAGAGTTGATTGTTATATACCTCATACCTTTTCCTTAAGGAATACATGACCAAGAGAAGATTTGAACACTGATCTTTCAATTCCAAAAAACTCACACTTTTCTCTCTTATGAACTAACTGATTTTGGTTGGAGATACATCGAATTTGACATAGAAATAGAGCATCTAAGTGGACACATCCTTTAGGAAATTGGGAAGAAGAAGAATAAATGTCATTTCTGTAGTAATTTAAAGTTTACAAAATACCTGTTATCACATTTGAACATCACAATTCTGCTAGATTTATAGTATAAATATAACTTTTATGTATGAGGAAATACAAACTCAAGTTAAATAACATGTCCCTGAATGGAAAGCAAGTGGATATTTGAAGTTGGATCAAAATCTAGATTTTTTTTGACTTTAGGTCCAATGTTTTTCTGTATATATATATTTTTTACTATCTCATGATAGATCAGAGATGAAGATGAAGATATATGAGTGATATATGCATGATCATTAAAGTCAAAATATGGATAAATTGATTGAGAGAGCAGATATAAAGAAGAGATAGGTTAGTACAGTGTAGACAATGCTCAATCTAGAACCAGAAGACTTGAGTTGGAACTTTTATTTAATTATTTACTGCAGAGCAGTATGGATAGAATGCTGAGTCTAGAGAAGATGAGTTTTCTTGAGTTCAATTTCAGCCTTATACACTACAAGACTTTTGACCCTAGGCAAATCATTTAACCATCTTTGCCTCAGTTTCCCATTGATAAAGTAAGCTGTAGAGAGAAATCGGAGAACAACACCTCTGCTTTTTTCAAGAAAACCCAAATGAGATCATGAAGCATTGGACAGGACTGAAATGAATGAATGACAGTTTCGATTGTACTTAATCTCTCTCTGGGTCCCCTTTTCCTCATATGTAAAATGAACTGATTAAGCTAGTTATTCTTTAAGATTTCTTGCAATCTAAATCTATAATCAGAGTTAGGTAGAAATTGCAGGGAAAGGATTCAATAATTGAGTAAGAGAGTTCTTGGTTAGAAGAAAGTGTCTGTGGATTCCTAGGTCACATAGTCATTTAGGGGTAGACTAAGCATTTAAACTAAGATTTCAAACTCCAAATGGATGATACTGCAGCTCCAATTAAGTACTCATTCTGACAAGGAGTAAGTAAAGATTTTTTTTTAATTTTCCTGATATGTAAAATTATCAGTTCTGTTCATGGGACTAAATATTTGAAATTGATCTATTTCTATAGTCTATTGCCAATACAGAGATGTGATAGGGTGGCTGAGGAATTATGGGGGAAATCTTATTGGATTTTGTAAGAAAACTATTTACAGATTTCTCAATAAAGAGGTTCTTTTATATATCCACTTATGACCCCTACCATTTCTGGATCTGAACAATTTGCTGAAAACCAAATATATGTTTAAAAAAATTCCAGAGTAACTTGAAATCACTTCTTCTAACATCTCCCCCTGAAATTTTATATATCACCTCAGTTAAATGCTAGATAGAACTCGTTTCCCACCTCTCTCTTTGAGAGCACTATATTTGGAACATTCTGATAGATGAAAAGGATTTAAGGTATTCATTGAAGAGAGTGATTTTTTTTCACTTCTATTTTCCAAATGCTCTCTCTCTCTCTCTCTCTCTCTCTCTCTCTCTCTCAGTGTCTGTGTGTGTGTGTGTGTGTGTGTGTGTGTGTGTGTATTTGCTGCAGCTCGGCCACCAATCCATCTTTTATGTAGGTATTAAGTTTAACCCAGTTAATTTCACATTTAATTCCCTAGGATTATGCTAAATCTTTCTTAAATTAAATGAAAATAATTCACATTTAAATAAGAATTTATGCCAGTTTTCTATATAAAGTTACTTCTAGTTCTCTGGATGAGACCAAACATGTTGATTTGTGTGCTTGATGTATAGTAAATACATGGAGACAGATATGTCTTAATAATTCTATCACAGTCTAACACTTGAAGTTCTGACATGTGAGTTACAGACAGCTTGAATAGGTAGGTGGGTACTTGTCAACTTTGAATGTTTTCGCTGTTTCCATACATATAATTAATATCTTCTGAAGGATTTCAAATTGCAACTTTTCTAATTTTCTTTTAAAAATGAAAAATAAAAGTCAACATTATACTTGACTCAACTAGTAAAGGAAACTTGTGGTCTGATTTCACTTAAAATATCCTCATGTGATTATTCCATATTACAGGAGAACAATATTAAATGTTGTTAAATATTCTTTCCTCAAGGTTTTTCAAGTTATGGAAACCTTCAAGTAGTAATGCCTTGCTTATTGTTGAAAATAAATTTTGTGGATAGCTTGCATTTTTATATCAGTCACTGCAGAGCCTTTATAATTAACTACAGAAAGAAGAAATAAAAAATTTATCAAAATTAATTTACATATCCAAAATGCATGATGCAATATGCATTGAACTGTCCTCATAGACCACCAGTTCCACAAAGAAGCAGTAGGGATATCATCAGTTCATTTTTTTTAGGTTTTTGCAAGGCAAATGGGGTTAAGTGGCTTGCCCAAGGCCACACAGCTAGGTAATTAATAAGTGTCTGAGACCGAATTTGAACCCAGGTACTCCTGACTCCAAGGCCAGTGCTTTATCTACTACGCCACCTAGCCATCCCAGTTCATTATCTTTTGCTTCAATATTCTTTCAAAGTTAATTCAAAACAAGGTTGCATTATACATACACATACATGCATAAATATAATTATATGTAGATATAAACATATACATATAAACATATAAACACATACATACCATATATATATGTGTGTGTGTGTGTGTGTGTGTGTGTGTGTGTGTATGTAACCATCTTTCCTTTATAATTAAGATACTCTTTAAAATTTACACTAAAATTTTCATCTTGTATAAATTCTGACCATGTTAACTTTCTGTTTCTTTTAGGAATCATTTCCTACATCTAAAATCTTTTCACCTCCCTTCCTGGACTATTTTTATTCTCATGTCATTGCATTCATAAATTAAACTCACTGTCTTATCTGTTTGGCATCTACCTTTATTTAAAGTATTCTTCAAGTGCTAAATAATCTAGAAATTTAATATGAAATGAGTTAGGTAGTTGATGTGCATATATTTGGGAATAACATATTATAATTTCTAAGTTTGAGTAATTCAACTTTGTTTTGTTCTAGTAAGTACTGAAATGGTTAGAGGTAGTGTACCTGTCCCTAATGATTACAAGCTGTGTCATCTTGGATAAATGATTTGGCCTCATTTGACTTTAGTTTCCTCCTCTGTGAAATGAGCAAGTTGGACTAGATGGACTCTGAATTTCATTCCAGCTCTATATTGTCTTAATAATATACTTTAGGTAATATTTTATCATTGATGTCTATCTGTCATTAGTATATGTGGTTTAAAGTAACAGAATTAGCATAGAGAATTAGCCAATTTTTGTTAATCAGAGCCAGTTCCGTGTTTATTTAATACAATGCCTATGTTGTCTGCTCATTCATATTTTAAATGCACAATCTCTCTGAATTGTCCTGGGCACTGACCCAGTAAAGACATTGCTATGGCAGTGGCCAAAATCTACTGAGATTTGTATAAGCATATCTACAGTGACATTGTGACAGGTAATCCCTCACCATGAGCTGATATTTTCAACTGAGGTTATTATAAATCAGTCCCTATTGTGTCATGTATCATAACAATTTTTTAAATGTGACTGCTATAATATGATGTACAATGATGGTTAAATTAGGCTAAAACAATGGGGATGTGTCATTTATTTTTATTTTATTGCCAACCTTTTGAAAAATGAATGTCACTTTATAAAATAAATCCCTGAATAATATTTACTTTAATGAATTCTGTCTTTGAAGTCTACTTGGACATAAATGCTAGATGTTTTAGTCATTAATTTTGAAGGACAATTTTCTAATTATAAAATTAAGTGAACATAAAAAATAGTTTGATATCACATAATATATATATACTAAATATGATTTCTGAAATGTAACATAGCATAATGATAGATTATTGTGATATTTGTTTATAATCTATAATTTGATTTAGGTGTCAAGAAACTTCCTAGATCACCTCACATAAAACCCTTATTTTATGTATAGTGAAACTGAAGCCTAGATAGGATTATTAGCATTCTGATTAAAATCAATAGGTCATAAATTGTAGAGCCAGGGTCCAATAATCTTTTCTAGAGTAACATACTATTTCTTATTTGTGTTCCTTCTATGGATCTAGACTAAAGTGAAGCTTAAAGAGATAAAAATCTGAAGAAAGTATGGCTACAAAAAAATAAATGAGAAAGGAAATGGAGTAATAGAATAAAGTATAAAAGGAAAAAAAATGAGACAAAACTCGTATAAATTTCAGAGATCAGATGAAATCACCCATTTCTAATGTCTTAAATGTGCTCTTGTTTGAAGGTAAGAGACTCTAATAATAGATAACCTTTTGATGTCCCTTCTGATTCACATTTCCTATATGACATTTTCTCTTATCAAAGAAAGTCTGGAACTTAACTTGAAGCTATATGTTTTGCTTTGTCTTTTGCAGGCTTGTTCTCAGTTCTGTATCTGACTATTTTGCGGCTATGTTTACGAGTGATGTTTGTGAAGCCAAGCAAGAAGAAATCAAAATGGAAGGCATAGATCCGAATGCTCTCTGGGACCTGGTACAGTTTGCATATACAGGTATTGTACAGAATACATTTATGATTTCTAGTGACTGATGATTATATTGTTTTTCCTTTCATTTTTCAATTACAGCTTTTATCTTCTAAATTAGTATTTGGAATTATTATTACCTTCTCTGACAGATCATTACTTAAACTTTCCATTTTATTAGCAAGGAGGGGCAAAAAACAGAGAGCATTCATTTAACATGAAAAGATCAAGAGTAGCTCATTTTATGTCTTGTCACTTATATTGTCAAATGATATTTATTCTTTTTCCATTCACTGTTACTGAGTAGGGAAAGAGATACTAGTTAATTGATTTTTCTCCTAGATATTTCATCTTTAAATAATATTTTTAGTGATAGGTATCTGAATGGTTCTTCTTTGTAAGCAAATGGAGAACCTTTGCTTATGATCTGTGATGTCCCTCATAATGTTCCTCCCTTTAGTGGTCTGATATGTTGACATAAATGAAGTTTCTGGGTTTTGTGCATTTTACTTTTTTTATATACCAGCTGGCTCTAATCTCTCAAATATAATCACATAATCATGGGTAATTTCAGTCCTTCCTTTTGGATTGTTCAAGAACAAATAATAACATGTAGCATTCAAATCAACCTTTCTACATGTAATAACAAATTCTACATCCATTCCTATGAACCTCTTGCTAAGAACCTTATTTTCTAGGGGGCAAGAAGTGTGTGACAGAGAAGAAGAAGAGATCTGCTTTCTTGTTCTCTAATAGGATTTTCTGTATCAACTTCTTGGAACCAGGCTTACTAGAATAAGAGTCTCAAATTTGGCAAGGACCTTTAAGAATCCATTTAGGAAAATTCTTTTGTTATTATCTACAAGATAATACTATGGTCAAACAATATTCTTAGAGTTTTCTCCCATACAAATAAGGCTAGTTATTCCTTTAGAGGCTTTAGACCTTTCTGGAGACTTAGCTTAGATGAGCCATGGCTTAGACTATTGACATCACTTTCTCATCACCTGAGAATTAAGGAACCACAAGGTGCAGCACTTTGTTGCTTGACTGGTGGATCATTCTGGGTAACTGGCTGCCATCCATTATTGGGACACTGTATCAATGATTCAAGATTAATTACTTGGACCAATCAAAATTCAGAGCACAGGTAAAGGAAAATTAGCCTTAAGAGAATGGGGGAAATTGATAAATGATCAAAGGATATGAACAGACAGTTTTCCAATGAAGAAAGTAAAGGCATATATAATTATATGAAAACAATTCTCCAAATCATTGATTAGAGAAATGAAAATTAAAACAACAATGAGGTATCATCTCACACCAATTGTCCAAGATGAATAAAAAGATGGGGAAATGACCAATGCTGGAGACGTTGTGGGAGGATTGGCACATTGATGCATTGCTGGTGGAGTTGTGAATGGATCCAACCTTTCTGGAGAGCAATATGGAACTATGCCCAAAGAGCAATCATATCCTTTGACCCAGCAATATCAATTCTAGCTCTATATCCAGAAGAAATTATAAAAAAGGGAAAGATCCTACAAGTTCCAAAATATTCATAGCAACCCTTTTTATACTGGCAAAGAATTGGAAATTGAGGGAATGCCCATCAATTGGGGAATGGCTAAACAAGTTATGGTACATGAATACTATGGAATACTATAGTTCTATAAGAAATCATAAATGGTGAGACTCTAGAGAAGCACTGAATGGCTTATGGGATCTAATGCTGAGTGAAGGGAGCAGAACCAAAAGAGCAATACACACATTCACAATAAACATTGTGAGATGAACAACCTTGATGGAAGCAGCTCCTTTTGGCAGTTCAAAGAACTAGAACAAACATATTAGACTGGCTTTGAACAATGCTATCTCCATCCAGAGGAATAAAAACAAAACAAAACAAAAGACATAGACACACACACACACACACACACACACACAAGCACCCTTCAGAATCTAATGAACACTTTATTAAAATTATCTTTTATGTATCTCTTTCCATTAATACTAATAGCTGGGCAGCTAGGTGGCACATTAGATAAAGCACTGGCCCTGGAGTCAGTAGTACTGGAGTTCAAATCCGGTCTCAGACACTTAATAATTACCTAACCGTGTGGCCTTGGGCAAGCCACTTAACCCCATTGCCTTGCAAAAACCTAAAAAAATACTAATTGCTCATACTGAAAATAACTAATATGTAAACATGTTTATCAAAATATGTAAGTACAATATTGATCTGACTGTTCCTGACTAGGGGAGGAGGGTAGAATGAAATGTGCTTGTGCATATAGATGAAAATAAATAAACAAAAAAATAGAGATTGGGGTGAAGAGTAGGGGTGAATCAATGCATTTATGCAGGAGGAAATGAATCAGTAGTCAAAAAGAGCAAAGGCTAACTGTTTAGGAACACCTTGTTGGATTTTAAGATCATAAGAGGATCTTGAGAAGCAAAGTATTTTAATTATTTCAAAAATCTAAGAATTGCCCACTTGTATTAGAAGTAAGGAGCTCAATGGAAATTAGTGTTTTCAATAGTGTTGAGATAGAAGTCTCTGAAATAAATTAGTATGCTTTTAGGATTTAAAAAAGATATTATGGGGCAGCTAGGTGGCGCAGTGAATAGAGCACTGGCCTTGGAGTCAGGAGTGCCTGAGTTCAAATCCGGCCTCAGACAATAATTACCTAGCTGTGTGGCCTTGGGCAAGCTGCTTAACTCTATTGCTTTGCAAAGACTAAAAAAAAAAAAAAAAAGATATTATATGAATGATGTAAAGTAGAAGTCAAAGAAAGAACTCATATTGAAAATTATACTAATCGCTTAGTTGATTGAAATTGTTGTTGTTTGATTTTTCAGTTATGTATAATACCTAAGTGACCCCATGGATAATACTGTCCATGGCATTTTCTTGAGAAAGATGCAGGAGTGATTTGCTATTTCCTCCTCCAGCAGATTAAGACAATCAAAAGTTAAATGACTTATCAGGGTCACATAGTAAGTTTCTGAAGTAGGATTTGAATTCAAGTCTTATTAAGTCCAAGGCCATTGCTCTATCCACTGAACCATTTAACTACTTCCTTATTAAAATTAGCTGTGTTAAATACTGGTGATCTATAAGCATTGCCTGAATAATGGGGGAAAACATTTGTGTTAGTCAAAGACTTTGGAAAATATTGAGTAACATAAACAAAATTATAAGATAATAGCCAGCATTTATATAGGGCTTTAAAGTTTGCAAAATGATTTACATGTTATAACATTTTATCTTCACAACAACCTATAACAGTTATTATTATTATTATTATTATTATTATTATTATTATCATTTTATAAATGAGGCAGAGAGAGATTGAGTAACTAGCCTTGCTGACTCAGCTAGTAAATGTCTGAGACAGAATTTGAATTCAGGACTTAACTGATAGAAAGTCCAGTGTTCCATCAACTACTATCTAGCACCATGCTACCAGCCCCTTTCCCTGCCAGGGAGGTTTCTACCTCAATCCCAATTAATGTAAACACATTTCTCGATTCAATCAGTCAATTAAAGATATAAATTTGTAATGAACAAATCAGCTCCTTAATCAAGCTGGTAGAAATAAAATTCTTTAAAAATAAAAATAAGAAAAGATAGGAAACATAGGATTTATCCTGAGATTGGATGAAAGAATCAGATAGCTCCCAGCCTGTGAAATGGTATATTTTGAACCCTCATTCTTAGAACAGGAAAAACCTCCTCTCCCAAACCCTACTGACCAAGTGACAACTTGGTGAACTTTGAATGGTTAGAGGATCTAGAGTTCCCATCAGCATCATCAGCATTGTACGTGGGGAGCCGTTGGGTACAGCAGCATTTGCATGATGAGTTTAGAGACAGAATGGAGGGGTTCTCTATATATCAGGGAAAACCCCTCCTGGGCTCTCCAGGTACACTGCCCTTTGGATCCCTGTAGAGAGATATACCTAAGACTGGACTAAATAAAAGAAATTCCAATCTCTAAGGGTTTACCCTTTGTCCAAATATGCTCTTTACTGTTGACCCAAAATAAAAAGGACTACCAAAATTAGCATCAATAAGAGTCTAATATAGTCAAGGAATTACAATTCAGAATATCACACAACAACCAAGTGTTGGTATGTTTATGAAGAGCAGAAGGGGAGGATTTAAATATTCTATCAAAGGGAGAAAATCTACTGAAAGGAACAGTCTTTCAAAGCTATTATAATAAGTTGTTTGGCAAAGTAACTGACAGTCCACCAAAAAGACTAGGAGAGTCAGAAGTGATGACACCTGGTCAGAATAGGAGGAAATCCCAGGAATCTTCTCAGACCATGGATCAGGATTAGGTAGTCCTTCTAATAGATACAGCTGAATTTCTCTCCATAGGAACTCTTTAAGGAATGAGTGCACCTCTATAAGAATCAATAAATTAAAAAGTATTTATTTAGTTAACTATTTGCCAAGTTCTTCCTAAACACTGTGTATACAACAAAGAAAAAATCAAGACAAAGATCTCTTAAGAAACTCATTTTAATTTGGCCAAGAACACATATAAAAAGTTAAAATGCAGAACAGATGGAAAGGACTGACCACATCAAAGATGCTGTGATGGGTGAATATCAAGATCCATAGATGTGTGGATAAAAGAAACAGGAAGACAATGCCAAGGAATTGAAAGAAAAAGAGGAAGGGAATTTGTTTAAGCCCTTAAGGTCATAAGAGACAGTAACTGGTATGGTCTGTAGGTCCTTTTCAATCCCTATAAGAGTCAATAACTGAGGCAAAGTAAAGAATAATGGAGAGTAAGCTGATCTACTTTTGGTAGCTCTTCATGTCTTCTAGCCATCCATATAAGACAAGATTTGGGGAGGCATTTCTCTTAATGCCTATCCTTGCATTACCTTCTTAGTATCTCATTACTAAAAGTTAATCAACTCTAGAATAGTTGCTATCATCAATTGTATTTCAAACATCAAGGCCTTGAGTATAGCCCTTAAGACAGAAGTGAACCACCCTCAGGGGATACAGCACACGAATATCAGTAGAAATTGGGAGAATGAATGTAGTAGTGCTGCAAAAGGTTACAGGTAGAAGACTGAAAGGAAGTCTTCAGTTAAAGAACAATATTTCTTTAGGGATTCTCTATTCTGAAGAACAGGATGATTCAGTTGGTAATATAAAATTTGCTAATAGATAAAAACAGATGTTTGTTAAACACTATTATGAAAAAGCGGAATCCTAGTTAAGGAAACAAGATCCCTCCCAAATAAGGGGAAAAAATAAATAAATCCCTGACCTCAAGTAGCTAATATTCTACTAAAGTAAAGCTACCAAGTACACACATAAGTTAATAGAAAATAAACATGGAGGATAAAATGAATATGGAGGGAGAGAGAGAGAGAGAGAGAGAGAGAGAGAGAGATGAAAAAGAAAAAAAAGGGGAGATAGGAAGAGAACATTAATCTGAGATTACTGCTAAATAAACACCCTATTCTTCTCTTGGAGTGAAGTTTCAATGTAAATAATATCATGTTAACACTGCCCTTTGAAATTCTGACTGGTTAATTAACTCCCTAGAAGAATGATCTTAACCAGCCAAGTTTGAAAAGAAAGGGTTCACAGAGAATAATAGATAATGGTATAAAAAATAAGAAAAAAAGAGGGGGGAAGCATAAAAATAGACAAGAGTAAGTTGAGTTAGCAGTTATTTTTAGAAGAATTTAAATAGAAAGTAATCTGTTTTAAAATATATCTAGAAGGTATATCTAAATTTCATTACTTGGAAAACTTATATTACATATACCATAAATGCATACATGTGATCTTGAAATGTGATATGTAACATCATACATATATTGGGTGTGGGTCTAGGTATGTACAAAGAGAGAGGGAGAAAAATGAAAACACAAAAAGCATCATTAAATTGTTCTCCACATGGTTCACATACCCTTGAAGTTCAAGGTGGTGGCCCTTTCCAATCCCTTAAGCATTCAAGCAACTGGCAAAGTGAAGCATCATGGAGAATAAGGTACTCTACTGGTGGTCTTCCAGCCATCCCATATCAGTTAGGGGAAGGGGGGGTGTTTCTCTTAAGGTCCATCTTTACTATACTTTCTTCATATCTCATTACTAAAAATAAATTAAATAGTACATACATAATCAGAGACATAAGGGAACTCATGGACAATGAATGTTTTAAAGACTGACAGAATTGAAAACCACGAACTCTAGACTCCTTATTCTTTTCCTACAATATACTCTAACTCAAAAGGATACTGCTTAACTAATGATAAGCATTTGTGATACCTGTGGTTAACTGCCTGCTCATGGTAAAATGGATATTTTACCTATTACATTAGAGAAAGTCACTCTGGAGAAGTCAGATCAGGAAATATCTTCAAGGAAGCAAATCACAAATGTTCCCTGGTTCAGTTTCATCCATTGATCTCATGCCTCAATAGCAATGGTGAATTACATAGGAAGGAATCTCCAAAAAGTCATCCCCATAGTAGCTTGTATAACACAGGTAGCAGCATCCTTGTAGTGAATGTTGAGATATTTGTGACTGCTAAGAGTGGTGTGCAATCATAGGATTAGAGATTTAGGGTCAGAAAGAACCTTAAAGATCATATTCCCAACCTCTCATTTTACAAATGAGAAAGCTAATTAACATGAAAGTTATTAACTAAATGACAAACTGTGCTGCTCAAGATTGTGGCTTATTCAAAGAGGTAGAGGAGCAAGACTGAAATGAAGGTATTCCAACTTTCAGGCTATGATTTATCATAGTGCCCTCCCATTCTACCACCTAAATCTCTATGCAAAGTAGGTGCCATTGCCACAGTACTTATTCATTTCAGTATTTAAAATTATCTGTGACCATTTGGAGATATATGTGTGTGTGTATGGATGTATCTATATATATATATATATATATATATATATATGCATATATATATATATAAAACATGTATATATACACACACACACATACACACACTATTCTTAAAGTAATTAATGTTCAAATAAACTTTTTTATTATTGTGCATTGTTTGAAGGATAACACTTTATTTTTGGTCATACTTTTAAAAAATGATCCTTCTTTGCTTTTCATAATTACAAAATGGTGCATGTTATAAATCTCTGAAGGTTAATATGCTGCTTTTGTTTATACATTTTAGGATGTCAAAGCTTGCCAAAATGTTGATTATTGTATTGTAAAAAAAAGAAAGAAAAGAAATATTGCCCTGCTTTTAAAAAAAAAGAAGCTATGGGGTTCATTTTTTTCTTTTAAAGTTGTCTTCAGGCTGACAGCAAATTAGGTTCTGATTTATCTCTTACATAGTTCTGGTATCCTGACATCCCCCTAAAAATGTTCTGTGCTCATTGATGTGTAAGCAAATAGAGTCCTAACAAATACAGGAGGTTAAATTACCGGGTTACTAGCCCAGTGTCAGGTTCTGTAGAGAATTGATAAGGACAAGGTTTCAATAAAGGAAGCTGTCCATCTAGCAGTAGTATTAAGGAGAAGGGTAGAAAATTAAACTGCCAAATGGCAAACCTTTAATCATAGTGAGTGTTAGCTTTCCTTTGAGAAACCTTTTCCTGGCACAGAAGTTAATTAAAACTTTGGTACATACTAAGGGTGGCTAAAAAAAAAAGTTATGCTTACTGCCAAATATATGAATAAAATAAATACTAGCATAAACTGCATGGAATTTTTAATGCTGTGTTTAAAAATTTATTTAAAATATTAATACAAATCATTTTGCTTAGATTTGCTACAAGTTTTACAAATAAAGTTAATAAAGAAGTTTTTATTACGATTGAAGTTAAATTATGATTTTATTAAACCCACCAGTTTAATTTGAATGGAATGAATTATGCAAAAACATTAGCAAAGTATTGGTTTTAAACATAGAGTTTTCTCTAGCCTGCAAGTTGCTCTTTTTTTAATTTAAAGAATTAAATGGAAAAGTCCCCATGATCACAGGTTCTTGTGACGTTTATAGCAGAAATTACTCCACTAAAATCAACAACATAGATTGTCCAGATGCCAAAAGAAATTGAATTCAGTGCACAAGATACAATCAAACCACCCACAGACAACAAAAAGTCTTAGCTCCTCGATTTTTCAACCTTCAATTAGTTGTGATAGTGCTAGGTGGAGACAGCCAGAAAGCTTGGTCAATTGCTAATGATTTTAAACTTTTTATATATGACTTAAAAAATTTTAAGGCTTGATAGAACCAATGGTTCACTATGTGTAGTTAACATGTTTTAAATTATCTTGGGGTTTGTAGAACCACTTGTACTTGATATACAAGAGATAGAAGATGAAGAAGCATGATTCAATGTAACAGTATTGTCCTAGAGCTGGACATGTAGGGTTCCATGCTTTGGATAAGACCCAGCTGTTCATCTTAGGGAAGCAGGGCATGGAGATTCCCTGTTATAGCTTCAAACAAAGCAATTATTTCTTCAGTTCCCAAAGGAGAGCTTTTCCCTGACTGCCATTTTCCATCAGTTTAGGAGCCACCTCTTCCTTGATCCTCTTAGCTGTAAGTTCTGCCCATTTAAATATGTCTTAAACTGTTTGTACTCATTAAAACCCACCCTGAATTTTAGTTATTTTTGTATATGTTATAGCTTGCCATTCCCTAAGCTCAAAATTTAAGACAAATCTGGAAAGGTTTCTGGAATTTTCAGAATAAAAGATGGAATTTTTTGCTGGAACATGAAGGAAGTCAGGAGGCAGAGAAGGAGGGAAAGAATCACAGAATACATGTGAGGAATAAGGTGTAAGAACATGGAGAAGAAGAAGAAGAAAGAAATATATAAAGGACTTTGAATGCCAAAGGTGAGGGGTAAATGACCTCATCAGACCTATTGACTTGAAAATTAATTTATGAAATTGTGAAATGGAGGCTGGCATGCCTAGATCTTTGGGAACTCTCTGAGAAAGTCCAAAATGGCAGCAGGAACTAGGACTGCAATCACACTTTAATAAGATATGGAGGATACAGAAACAAGTTTCAAAAGGGACACAGAAGCAGACAATGTGGGAATGGGAAGGAAATGGCTTGGTGAAAGGAGGCAGGTAGCATGAGGGAGAGGCAGGGAGTATTACTCAAATTACATAGATTAGCATTGGGAGCAGTAGATAAATGGACCCAAGGGAGATGGAAGAATGCTGGAGGAGGAGGTGGGGAAGTTTTGAGATATCATTTGTATTGGGTTTTTGAGAGGGATATACCAATGTATCTGTGCTATTTTTGAGATAGTTCATTATCATGTCCATATCATCTCAACATTTTCTGTTAAATTTATAAGGTGAGGTCACTTTGTCATAAGATTATCAAAGCATTTTGATGCTCTGAGGATATGTGGAATGTGTTTACATAGGATCAAAAACCTTGACAACAGAGTCTAGATATCTTCCCAGATTCTACACATGTTGCCAGGATGTGGTTTTTGGAAAACATGTGGTATAATTTGTAAATTATCTTCCTTTTTCCTTTGGGATGGCTTATATGTGACTTCCAGTTTCCTCCTTGCACTTGTAGTTTCTACTATTCCTTTTTACTGGTCACTTATAAACTTACTATGCTAACTAAAAGGGGGGATGATCAGAGGACCCAGAAAAAGATAACAATCTTAATTCACTTGTGCTTTAGGAGGATCAGTTTTATAGTAGATTGGAGGATAAACTACAAAAAAACCTGAGTCAGAACAGTCAAAAGGTGATGACAATAGTACAAGTATGAGGGAGGTGATGAAGGCTTTCACCAGGATAATTATCACAAGAAAGAAAAGAAAATTTGCAAGAGATCCTACAAAGGGAAAGTCAGCAGGAATTGGAAATAGTTTGGGTATAAGGTAGAGCTGAGGGTGAATGAAAACTTGGAGGTTATGCCTGGGTTGTGAGGTTGGGTGACTTGGAAGATGATGTTACCCTATATGGTACCTGTCTGGAGTCTAGGAGAGAGTTTATCATTGTATAACTAGATTTAAAAACCATCAGTATTGAGATAATAATCTATGGGACCTAATAAGTCATAAGGTAAAAAGAGAAAAGAGAGACTAAGAGAGAGTCCTTGGAAACATCTAGTTATCAGGCATGATCTTGACAAAAAATCCCCCAAAGGAAAATGAGGAGGAGGATAATTTAGTATCTAGGTGGAGTTAGGTGTTATTATTATTATTATCTTCATCTTATAGATATGGTAACTGAAGCAGACAGAAGTCAAGTGATTTGCCAGGGTTACATAGCTAGGAAGTGTCTGAGGTAGGGTTTTGTATTCAAGTGTTACTGATTTAAAGTCCAGGACTTATTCCTAAATGACCTTGTGACAGTAGATAAACAATCAGGAGAGAATCAGGAGAGAGAGAGAGAGAGAGAGAGAGAGAGAGAGAGAGAGAGAGAGAGAAATGGAAAGACAGAGGGACAGAGGGAAAGAAAGAGGGATAGAGGGACAGAGATAGAAAGACAGAGAGACAGACAGAGAAAGATAGAGGGAAAAAAAGAGATGGACAAGGAGATCAGGGAGGGGAGGGGAGGGGAGGGGAGGAGAAAAATTTGAAGATAAGCAAAAACATGAGAGTGATAGAGGATTCAATCTGTTGGAGAAGAGAGGATAGAATTGGTTTTTTTGTGAGTAGAGATGTGTGGCAAGGAGAAGGTCCAAATCTTCATGTGATGCAGGAGTGAAGGAGTTAATAGTCACTGAAAGCATCTGTGTTTTAAGATGAATTTTGTTTTTCAGGAGTATTTGAGACAAGCTTCTGATATGAGAGGGAATAGGGAAGGGAAGTTATGGAAACTTTAAGAAGGGATCAAAAAATGGGGTAGGAAGACCTCTGTGGGGAAGGGGATAGTGAATCAATAAGGAAACTGCAAAAGGATAACCTTCTCTTACCAAAGTTCCAATTAAACACTTCTCTTTACACTTATTAGGTACCTCCATTCAAATAATTTCTAAGATCTCATGACAGTAACCATAACTGTAATTTTCATGTTTCAATGATTTGATATTTCTTAAGTTGTTTTCACTCAAGTGTTCAAACTGAATAAATTCTATGTGTAAAGGTGACAATTGTTGGATCATCTTGATAGTCGGTATCTGATCATTAACTCTGAATTATTTAGGGAGAAGCACATTGTTTAATTTGACTTTTTCTTATAAGCCTAGTGCCTTCCTAGTCACAGCTAATACTTTAATTCCATTACTTTAACCTTGAAGGTAGAATTAAAGCACAAATGGAATAAAGCTACATCCTGGCATACTGATCCACGACAGCTTTCCAGGGCTGGATATATCCTACTGACTTTTCATTCATTTTAACACAGCTAAAGCTACAGTTGTTTTCCCTCTAAACCCATAAATCTAAAATAGCTTGGGTTTTTTTTTTTGTTTTTTGCCCTATAACTCTGATATTTGGAATTTTATTTTAACTAGCCATTTCCTCACTGTCAGATTGCTCAACAGAATTTATGCAAAATGCATGTTTACTTAGCTGCACTAAACAACTTCCATTGCCATGAGAATCTTTATTTTAGTTTTAGAAAATGTCATGTCTTTAATTTTGGAGTTGGATGTCTACATAGTCTATATGAAAAGTTATTTATTTTTAAAAATCTGCTTAGAGGTAAAAGGTGTTGGCTCTTCCATTGTATAGTGATGGCAATGAATGGTTCCAGGTGAAAATTTAATTCACACAAGTCATAGTTTGGAACAGTTGTCTAACACAGGGAATGGCCAAGGGAAAGAAAGGTCACTAAATAAGACAGGCTACCAGGGGCAATTAAGTGGCTCAGTGGATAGATTACCAGCCCTAGACTCAACTAGTTTCCCTTCAACTAGGCTGATTCAACTAGCTTCACTTCCAATGTATCAACACATCCACAAATTCATTAATGTGGATATTGCTTTCACTGATGCAGGTTGACAACCACTAAAGGATTTAGGATATAGTTTCTTGAATTTACTTGTGAATAAAAAAAACTATCTGGTAAATTCTCTCTATATGGACACATAAATATTTCTAAATGAATTTTATATACATATATATATAATATTATATTCTCTTATTATGTACCTAATACTTACATTAGTATGATATCACACATATAAGTTATATATTTTCTAAACATAGTATAATTATAAAAATATGCTATGAAACTATGAAATGAATTATCAGATACAAATTATATATATATATATATATATATATATTATATACATGCTTCTATATATAATGCTACCCACAAATGACAACTTTTTTGTAGCCAGTGAAGTCCTTGGAAACCCACTATTAGATTATATTACTTATATTACTCATATCCCAAAGGAGACAGTTACATAGTGCTCTGGATAGAAGGGTGGTTCTGGAGTCAAGATCTGAGTTCAAATATCCCCTCAGGTACTTATAAGCTATATAACACTGGCAATTAACTTAAATTCAGTTTTCTCAACACTAAAGTGAAGATAATAAGCCCTCAGGGGTGTGTGTCAAATGAGATATTTTTAAAAGCACAAACATAAAAATGGTGGGAGGCAGTCTTGTCTAACATTTCTTATTAAATTGAAAGGTCTTTAAAGTCAAAGACCTTATAATTTAATAGAAAATATCAGACAAGCTACCTTCTTCTCTTCTAAAGATAATATGATATAAACTCCAAGTGAAACAGACAAAAAAATGCTATTACTATTTCAAATAAGAGAGCAATTACACCTGAATGTTAAAATCTGAGAAGGCTACAGGGAGGACATAACATTTGATCTAGTTCTTAAAGGAAGATCAGTATTTTAACTGAGTAAATGAAAAGTCAAGGAACATTTACAGTTAACACATCATATGGGAAAATGGGTTCTGAATAGTCCCTAGTTCCTGTGAGCAGGAATTAGTGTCTTGAAAATTAATTCTTTAGTACATGAGGCACAAGGTATCTGAAAGGAAAGATAGTAAAGACTCTAAAAATTGTTTGGAAAGGTAGTTCAATGCAGATCATTTAGGATTTCAGTTAAATGACAGATTAGATAATAATTATTTGGTAAATCCATAATTGACAAATTTTGTTCTAATTCAAAAACAAAAAGAAATTTAGATGTGGAAAGGAGAAAAGATGTGATGAATGTCATTTTTATGAGATTTTGCTTTATTTTATTTTTATGGACTAAGATTTTGCCTTTCCTGCACAAGGTGAAGTGATGATATACTTCTACATTTGAATAATCTGAGTTTCAAAGTGGAATTTAATTAATAAATTAATTAAATAATTAATTAATGGAAAATAATTTTAGTATATTTTTATAAGTTGCTATCTAATTCATTAATTAGTTACTGTTTAATAAAAAAAAGATATATGACTTGTAAGACATAGGTCTTTCTTTCATGAAGTCTTTAATAAAATTAAGGGGAGGGACACAAGATCTTAAATTAAAACACCAAGCAGTGCATAACTAATGTCTGGTGACTATATGAACAACAAATGTTATTATGTGTTAGATAAAAATGTTGAGAATCTCGGAGTAGGATTAGAGCAGGAATATTTGGGCAGGCTAGTAGGAGAAGTAAAGCCATTACAGGCAAAAGGAAAGAAATTTATCTGGAGTTCTAAATAGCTATAAAAGATAATGGCTACATATATTCATATACATACATCAAACATGCATATACACATAAGAATATATGCATATGTATGTATGCATACACATATATATATATATATATAAATACAACTATATGCCTGTGCATGTGCAAGCAAATTATATACATATATACATAGCATATATATCTACATATATACTCATGCTGGCTTCCTATGTGTATGTGTGTATATATTTATACATAAGCATACACCTAAATATGCATATACATATAAACAAGTCATGGAATTTATACTTGGAAATAATTAGGGTCAGATTATATAGGATCTTGTATGCCGTAATAAAGAGTCTAGATTATAGCTTGTAGGCCGCAAATTCCATTTGACATGTTTTAATGGATTAGAATTTTTAAAGCATGATCAAATTAATCGAATTATTTCTTCATTTTTTGTTTTTGCTGTGCAATTTAGCATTTGAGCACTCTATGTAAGAAGGTATTGTCCAGCAGAGGTCTCTGTGACTACCTCAGAAAAACTGGAAGAATTCTAAGGATTAAATTACCAAACTACTTGTAGATAATAGGATTAGTTTCTGAAGATTCTAAAGATGAAAGCCTTAGTGTATTGTGATTTTCATTTCTCTTGTATACTAAAAATAAGCACAAAAAGAGAAACGATTACAAATTTTAAAAATAAAATTGTCAAGCCAAATTGCATAAAGTATTTCCAAGTTCCTAGGCATTACCCTGACTGACGAAGAGGAAAATCAAATATACATAGATTACCTTTATTTCTCTCACATACTATGCAACAAAACCTCAAATTCAAGATATAGTTAGAATTATTTTGCCTTCCTTTAGCAAACCAATTTTTTTCTTAAATCATTTTATTTATTTATTTTTTCAGCTACATACAAAGATAGTTTTGACATTTAGTTTTTGTAAGATTTTGAATTCTACATTTTTCTCCCTCTCTACATCCCCTTCCCATAACAGGAAACACTCTGAAAAAGGTTATACATGTATAACTATTTTGAACATATTTCCTTATTAGTCATATTGTGAATGAAGAGTCAGGATAAAAGAGGAAAAAAATACAAGGAAGAAAAATATAAAACAAAGTTGAAAAATTGAAAATAATATACTTTAATCTGCATTCAGATTGCATAGTTCCTTCTCTGAACATCAATGAAACTATCCATAATAAGTCCTTTAAACTTGTCTTTGATCATTGTACTCCTGAAAGGAATAGCATTCCATAATAGTTATCACCCAATGTAGCTGTTACTATGTACAATGTTCTTCTGATTCTACTTACTTCATTGCGCATCAGTTCATACATGTCTTTCCAAGCTTTTTGGAAGTCTGATCACTCATGATTTCTTATGAAACAATAATATTCCATCACATTAGTATGCCACAATTTGTTCATTCATACCCCAATTGATGAGTAACCTTTCAATTTCCACTTGACACCACAGAAGTGCTGCTATAAATATTTTTGTACATGTAGTTTTTTTCTCCCCTTTCTTATGATCTCTTTGAGATACAGATCCAGTAGTGGTATTGCTAGATCAAAGGGCATGAATAGTTTCATTGTCTTTTGACCATAGTTCCAAACTTTTCTCCATAAACTTTGGTTCAATACATTACTATCAATACATCAATATTGTCAATACATCAATATTATCAATACAATTACTATTACTAAAAATACATTAGTCTCTGAGTTTTCCCACAACCCTGCCAACGTTTTCCTTTTTTGTCATATTGGTCAATCTGAATGTTTTGAGATGGTATCTTAGAATGGTTTTAATTTGCAGTTCTCTAATCAATAATGATTTAGAGCATATTTTCATATAACTGTATTTAGTTGTAATTTCTTCATCTTAAAACTGTTCATATCCCTTGACTATTTATTAATCAGGGAATGACTTATATTCTTATAAATTTGACTCAGTTCTCTGTTTATATTAGAAATGATCCTTTATCTTAAAAATTAGCTGTAAAAAATTGTTTCCCAAACCTACTATACCCTTTTAATCTTGCTTGTACTGAGTAATTTTTTAAGAATTTAATGTAATCAAATTTATCCATTTTTCATTTTATAATGTACTCTATTTCTTTTTCGGTCATACATTGTTCCCTTTCCCATAGCTCCAACAGATAAACTACTTTGTAGCTTTATGGTATCACCCTTTATGTCTAAAGCATATACCCATTTTGATCTTTTCTTGGTACATGGTGTGAGATGTTGGTCCATGCATAGTTTCAGTCATATTTTTCCAGTTTTCCTAGAAGTTTTTTTTTTTTCACATGGTAAGTTCTTCTCCCAAAAACTGGTGTCTTTGAATTTATTAAATGTATATTTCTTTAGTCATTTACTACTTTTTCTTTTGTACCTACTCAGTGGAATCATTGATCCATCACTGTATTTCTTAATCAGTACCAAAGAAGTTTTGATGATTGCTGTTTTATATTACAATTTTAGACCTGGCACAGTTAGGCCACCTTGCTTTGCATTTTTCAATTACTTCCTTGATATTCTTGATCCTTTGTTCCTCAAGATGAATTTTGTTACTACTTTTCTTAGCTCTATAAAATATTTTTGGCAGTTTGATTGGCAAGGCATTAAATAAGCAATTTTAAATAAAATTACCTAAATAGGTGTAATTGCCAATTTATTAATTGTCAATATATACATATATGTGTCTATATCTATATACATACAACTACATATGTATTTTCCTGGACTCTTATGTGTGTGTATGCATTTTTACATACCACTAGGTAAAATATTTAAATGTATTGACATTTAGTGATTATCTTTAATTCTTCCCCCTTTCTCAGGGAAATGAAATAAATGGGATAAACAGAGATTGACCATTGTTTCAGTAGTTTCTCCAAGAATTCAGAATTCAGTAACTCTCATCTGTATTCTCTTAATCAGCTAAACTTTAACCCAGATTTCCATTGTGCTCATTCTTTTCGACTTCTTCCCTGTTCCTCTCCTGAAAGGTTTTCAAAACTCCTACAGTATCAGAGATTCATCTTCTAGTCCTGATCCTGAGGGAAAAGCCTTTTCTTCTTCTGCTGCTGCTGAAAGAAATACAGCTCTAAGAGTTTTAGTGACTTAGTTCAAATCCAGTAGTCCTTAGTGAGTTAGACCCCCTTAATGAAGTGGTCAGTCCAAGAATACTATTTCAAAGAATACACACGTAAGTATCATGTTCAGCTATATTTTGAGGCAAGTAGATAGCTCAGTTGATAAGAGTGCTGCACCTGAACAATAGAACCACTACTATGACTGCTTCTGCTACTATTGCTGTTTGTCATTGGTAGAAAAATAAAGGTTAAAGAGAATTGCAGCTGTGACTATGAATTGACGTGTTAGGACTTCAAGGAAATTTTGTATCTTAAAAATGGAAATTTTGTAACTTAAAAATATACATAAGCATATGTTGAAAAGTTTTCATGACATATATTGAGTCCCTTTCCTGAACTCTTATGTGGAGTCCTAATTCTGGACTCCATTATCTTTCCCAGGTGAGCATTGGAGGGGCAGGAGACAAGGATGGCAAAGGAGACACGTACTCCATCAAGATCTCCTAGTGTGGGGCGGCTAGGTGGCATAGTGGATAAAGCACTGGCCTTGGAGTCAAGAATACTTGGGTTAAAATCCGGTCTCAGCTGTGTGGCCTTGGGCAAGCCACTTAACCCCATTTGCCTTGCAAAAACCTAAAAAAAAAAAAAAAAAAGATCTCCTAGTGCTCCATTTAGTCACCAAAACACGAGTGCCTAAATACCTTCCCAGTCTCTAATTTACTCCCACTCCCATGGCAAGATCCTGGTGTTCAAGGACACCAGATGAAGATAATTCACAATATTCCCATACACAATGATTCCCAACAAACATGTATTTGGAAATCAATAAAAATAAATAAACAAACAAACAAATAAATAGATAGATAGATAAATAGATAAATAAATAAATAAAGGTTATCAATTCAGTTAGGAAAAGTATATATTCTTAGGTCATTTCTGTACTACCTTTGAACTTGAGTATCAAATGCTACATTATTGTATATTAATAGGAAAGTAAATAGTGGACAATCTTCTTATCCTCAGAGAAACTTGGGACAGATCTTCTAAGTTGATGTGGAGTTTCTCCTTTTGTCTCTCTTAGAGTAGTTAAATCTTCCTTGTGAGCATTTACACTTCAGAAATTGGCAAATACTACAAATCAGTGCTTGATTAATTGTTTTGCTGATTGTCTAGTAGACTTACAAATATCATGGAGAAAATGTTGATAATGCAAATTAAACAATTAAAAGTTTTATGTGTGTGTGTGCATCTTTGTTGTTATATATTTATTAGTATATGTAGGTAAAGACCCTTCAGGAACAAAAATTTTTCATGAAACATGATTTTTATTTTGTTGTATCTATTATTAGGGGCAGGTAGTTGGTACAGTGGATAGAGCATTGAGTTTACAATTGAGAAGATCCATCTCCCTGAAATCAAATCTGGTCTCAGATATTTACCCTGTGACCCTGGATGCTTTTTGCCTCAGTTTCCGCATGTGTAAAATGAGCTGGAAAAGGAGATGGCAAAATATTCTGGAATCTCAACCAAAAAAACCCCAGATGGGGTCACAAGGAGTCAACTATGACTGAAAATGACTGGACAACAATCATGAATGGGGACTTGGAGGCATAGTGGATAGAGCCAGAATCAGAATCAGAAAGACTTGAATGCAAATATGGCTTCTGATATATAATAACTGTGTGATGCTTGTTGAGTCAGTTAACAACTATTTGCTTCACTTTCCTCATCTGTAAAACAGAACTATTAGTAACATTTATCTTCCAGAATTGTTTGGTGGATCAAATAAAATAATATTTTAAAGAACTCAACAATAACCTAGTTCATAATAAAAGCTATTTAGATGTTATCAATCATCATCATTAGTAGATGTCGATTATTATCTAGCTGCCAGCATCATCATCATCACTTTATATAGTCTTTCATAGTTTATGAAGTGCTTTCCTTACAGCCTTTTTTTAAAGGTTTTTTTTTGCAAGGAAAATGAGGTTAAGTGGCTTGCCCAAAGCCACACAGCTAGGTAATTATTAAGTGTCTGAGGCTGGATTTGAACTCAGGTACTCCTAACTCCAGGGCCAGTGCTCTATCTACTGCACCACCTAGCCTCCCCTCCTTACAGACTTTTAAGGCTAGGTATTGCCAAACCTTATTCTTATTTTACAGAATGGGAGACTGAGACTCAGATATTTCAGGCAATTAGCCAATGGTCACAAAAGTAGAAATTGTTTGAACAGGGATTCAAATATAGGTCCTTTGGTTTCTTATTCCATTTTTCTTTCTATTGTATTTTTTATTATCATAGTAATCATTGAAAAATAATTTTCTGATTTATTTGAAATATAAGAAAACAGTCTTAAAATACTGAAAGATTAAATTGCTAGTTTGACCTAGACAAAATAAAAGTTAATTCTCAGTGAGATAGTTCCCATAAGATAGGATGGCAGGTTGAGAAATGTTTCAAGCCCAGAATGTTCTTTGTAATATCAGCTATAATAGTGTGGTCTGAAAAAGGGTTTGCTGAAGGTTTCAGGAAAACTCCTGAGAACACATACTGGAATGATTGGTTGGCCCGAGGCAAAGCATGTTTTCAAAAAATCCTGAGACACATGCTTTCTTTATGTCTTACTCTGCTAAATATATGGTCAACACTTTAGTCTCCTGAAGTACCTTTACCAAACTAAAGAAAATCAAATCTTATGACTGTTTTGTTCAATCATTTCTCATATTTCAAACAAATGCACTCATTAAAGGTTCTAGGGACCCTTAACATTCATATGAAATAGAAGGTTTTGGGGTGGGGGAATATTTATATATACTTGCTGTATTTGCTATTGCCAATAGGTAGAAATGGTTCATTTGAAGATATGCAGGAAAGCATTCAGTTTATTCCAAAATTTTGGAATTATTGACTTACTGGGTAAATGAATAGATATAGAACCTAAGACTTTACCATATGCCAAAAACTGTTTTAAAAACCTGAGAATATAATGTAAGAACAAAGACAACCCTCCTCCCAAAGATTTTATATCCTAATTAGGGAAGGCAATAATAAATACAGGAAACTGATGTCAAGTTAAATGTAAGGTGAATAGAATCATAGTGGAATAGATTAATACCTTCTTTCCTGGGGCAATGTCAGAGCTAATTTGATTATAATTTTAGAATTTAGGCATGTGTTTGTGGTTATCTGTGGACTTCTGTATATATCCTACACATGGGGTAAAAAAGCATCTGAGACCAAAAATAATAAGCAATGTATAAAGCCAAGTATGATTGGTATCTGAAGTAATGGGTCAGTGAAGCACTTACCAAATAGGACAATGAGACTCCATATCAGAAATTCCAAAAATAAGTGTTAAAACCTTAAGGTCATAAGGTAAAATAATTTCTGTTAAAGAATACAGTTGATATTTTATATAATATTCTGTAATTTTATAATAAGTTTTGACTTTTTAAATCATCAATATGAATTCCTTTGATCTTGAATATTTCACTTAATTTCCAATGAGTTTCTATTTGTGAATGTGTTCATAGAAAAGGTCAAGTAAATTTTAATTCTAATCAGTAAGAGAACTCTTTCAAATAGTGCTGACAATTCATTTAATTTTTACATGGCCTTTACTATAAGGGGAGATCTAATTTTTCAGACAAAGAAGTATGAGAAATTAAAATGCAAATTTTACATCATCTTGTTGTTTTCATGGCTTGTATGTTTCTTAGATGGTTTCAAAAAATTTAGGCCATGGAATTTAAGACTATTCAGTTTAATTTTTCCTTTAATACTGCAGAGATAGTCTTCAAATGTTCTCTAAACACATAAATTTCCTCTCCTTATCATAAAAGGAGTCAACAGATGAAGTGTGGGAAAATACATCAGTCTTGGAAAGAGACTGTATTTTACCTAAATAAGGCAGCTGAGAACATTCCTTGACACTTTGGGATGGAGGTAGACTTTAGATTAAGCAAAGCTGGTTGTGGCACCTTCCTGGGAGAGGAAACAATCTCTCTCAACTGACTTCTGCATTTCTGCTTCTCTTTTCAAGTAAAAATACTAGCATACCAATTTGGTATTTACAGATTCTATTTCTTTCTTCCTCCTTCCCAGTTTCTCTTTTACTTTTCCCCAACTCAGATAGGAAAATCAGGAAAAAATGATATAACAAAAATGATAGAACTTAAGAAGTCAAAGATAAAAAGAAATTATAGTATAGCATTTACATGCCATAATTTCTTTGTGTCTTTTGACTATAGTATAGTCAAATGGCTATAATGTAGCAATTACATAGTAAACTCAAGGAAAAAATAATAACTTAGCAATGCCAATAAAGTAATTTAGTATCAATTAACTATTTGGCAAGGCGCAATATATTGTCCTTTGGTAACTTTTGAAACAAATAATGGGTTTAGTATACTAAAGTCTAGAAATTATTCATATTGCTTGTTTATTTATAACATACCTTGAAATTAAAATAATATATGTACCACATAAACATAAATTATTGCTACCAAGTGGTACAGATATGGTAGACTACTCCCAGTAATTCTTTTGCTACATTTTGCCAAGCTTCTAAATTTGCAATATCAAAAGCAAAAGTACATTTCTATCTATTCATTCATGCATGTGCTGCAAAGCAATATATTTCACACTTTTCAAAGGATTTAAGCAAATGGAAATATCTCATGCAAATAGGCACATGCTACAAATATTAAAAAGGAATCTTTTTTTTCCACTTGCTATATAATAACCTATAACCAGATGAAGTGGAAAGCTACCTGAAAACCTTGTCTCACATAAGAGGACAAAAAAGATAAAGAGAATCATTCTCCTTTAAACACTAAGGGGAAAGAGAACTAAGTAAATAGAGGATATATTCAATAGAGTCTTAAACTCAATGGAGTAAAAAGAAATTTTATCCATATATTCAGCAAAACTTTTCAACTATATTTTTTCCTCTGGAATAAATAAGCAAATATTGTAGAAGAAAAAAGTTATAAAAACATTTTGTATTAGTATTTCTAGTTTTAAGATAATGAAAAATATCGAATTTCATATTTATTCATAATCACTGGATTTCAAAATAGTGTCCCCTGAACAAGATCTTTTTATTTCATTTGTGTATGGAATGTCATTAAGGAAAATATTTCTTTTAATAAACATGGGCAACTAGTCTAACATTTATAGAGTTTCATAAAGAAACTGAGAGGTTACATGAATTTCCCAAGGTCACCAGGTACTTCTCAAACCCAAGTCTTTCTGACACTGAGGGTAGCTCTTTTTATATAGTTCTCTTCCAGGCTGCCTCTCAACAAAGACAGAAAGATGAGGGGGCGGGGAAATTAAATTGAATTGAAGGCACTAATTACCTGGAGTGACTGTTATGTGTTTCTAAGAACTTGGCCCCTGGTGACAAATCTTGTAGAGCAGAAATAACTATCTCAGTCAAGGCTCAAGATAGAGAAACATTGGAGATTATTTCCCCTGGATATTTCCCTGGATAAAAATTATAAATTATAAGCTAAGAGAGCAATAGTAGAACCCATTCCTCAGAGGAGGAATAGAGAGATTATGACAATTCCTGCCATGCCTGCAGTGGTTACCAACACCTGGAGCCATTCAAAGGTGCCTTCTCCATTGTACTTTAGCCCCCAGAGGATACTGGGATATAAATAATGGCCATTGTGTACTTATGTTAATGAAAGGAGGGTTTTTCCATTGAGAACACTAAGACACTAGCAAGGATTTAAGAGAATATTATTAAATTGGTTCAGCAGAGGAGAATGTGTGGTTCTCTCTCAAATTTCTATTAAGTCTCATATTATATAAAGCTCAAAAAAAGAAAGACTTACAAGAGCACAAGGACAAGCAGCTGGGTAGCCAGTACTTTATAGGAAAGAAATTTTTAGGAAAGGACAGTTTCCAAGGTAGCTTGAAATACATACATACATACATACATACATACATATATATGTATATATATATATATATATATATATATATATATATATATATATATGTATATATTAACAGGTAAGTATAAACATTCACCATAATTTAGATGAAGGCAAAACACAAACTATTGGGGGAGTCCAAGATCTAGGTAGGGCACTACTAGGTCAGCATGACCTTCTGTTTGGAGTGAGACATTCTTCTAGCTAAGTAAAGTTAGGGTCAAACAATATCAGAGCACTCAATAAAGTATTTCGCTCCCCGTTGATATCTAGGGAGAAAAATCCTGGGAATTTCATTATTAATAAGGAGAAAATTTAGGTAGGAAAAAAAACAGCTTGCAATGATTTGCAAAGAACCAGACTTAAATGATTCTCCCCCTGGACCTGAAAAACGAAAAGACTGAGATTTCACTATCATGGTATGTACTGCCCTGGGGACACTTGTAGTAACAGTAATAACAAGAAAGCAGCCCAATAAAAGTGAGTATAACTCTGGTACAGAGAACAAATTGGCCAAGGGCAAAAGTTCTCTAATTTAATTAGGGTTTTTTTTTTTGTCAATTTCTCAAGATACAGGAAAATACTATTTCCTACCAATTTGGCTTCAGAATCATCTTATTTATTTTCAGAAATTTTGTTAACATTGCTTTCTACTGTTACATTAAAGAGATATGATATTCATCTGCAGGATAGGTTAAGCAGATTTTTGTAGGCTAATTTCAGTAACTAATGTCAATAATAATAAATAATAATAGGTGCTAATAATTTACACAGTGCTTTAAGGTTTGCAAAGTAGTTTTAAAAATATTACATTTTATTCAATTGTAGGTAGCTACTGTTATTTTCTTCCTTATATAGATTAGGAACTTATGGCAGACAAAAGTTAAATGTTTGACCTGGGGTCACACATAGCTAGTTAGCATATAGGTCATATTTGAACTCAGGTCTATTCTGATTCTCTTGTCCAGTGTACCTAACGTTGTGTCCAACACTCTATCTTATGTACTTTTAACTGTCTAAGTAACATTAATGATGTTCCTAAGGGGAAATATCATCTGAGCTCCAAACATTTGAATTTAAACTGAAATTTTAGGACAAAATCCATTCATAATTGGTGAACTTTTGTATTTTTAAAGAATAGAAAGGGAATAAATTAATATTTTGCTCTAATAATTTAATTCTCTACAAGTTACTGTATTTGGGATAATAAGTTTCAAAATGAAAAGGTCTTTGAAAATTCCATGGTCCAACTTTTTCATTTTTAGCTGAGGAAACTGATACCTAATGAGTTATTCAACTATCCAAGATCATCCAGGTTTTGTAACTAAGAATATAGCATGTATTTCCTCATTAACCTTCATTAATATCTATAAATATTGTTATTATTATTATCATTATTATCATTATTAACATTATATAAAATAGTCATCTAGAGCATTCAGTTTGAAGCTAGCAAAAATTGAGTTCATGTTCTCCTTCAGGCACCCCGGTAATATACCTACAGTTTGGCTTAGTGTTTTTTTTAATAAAATGGGAATACTAAATTTATTATTACAGTATTTATTATATAATAGTATTTATCTTTTGAATATTGTAGAGGAAATTTTTAAAGACTCAAGAAGATCAATATTTATTAATCTTGTTTCTTGAGGTCAGAAGTGGATTGAGGCAGTAAAGAATTGATTAAGATTGTGCAAGAAGATTTTATTCTACCCAGCAAGTGTAGATACCAAGATGGAAGGCATCTATAATGAGTCTGGTGTAAGGAGTTCCATATATACAAAATTTTAAGACACTATTAGTAATCTAACTTTATTTGATATATCACTGGATAAAACAAAGAAAAGAAAAATGACATTCATAAAACACAAGTGCTTACATGTATGTACATATAAAGAGAATAGTGTACATTTTTAATAAAATGTATATATTATTTATAGGAGATATATAAAGAAGTTGTTTTCTGAGTATAGCTAGTCTTACTAAATTAAAGAAATGTTGGAGGTGGAGCCGGGATGGCAACAGGAGGGGATTGAGTCTTGGTAGCTCTCTGATGGAACTCATCAGCTGAGGACTCTGACTGGGCTTTTGAGAGACAGAGCCCATGGAGGGATCCAGTGGGGCAGTTCTCCTGCTCAAGGTAACCTGGAGGGGAGCAGGGGAGCTCTGCTCCCCTGAGTCAGAGGAGCGGCCCGCCAAAGTGAAGGAACTTCAGCCTCCCGGAGGCAGCCCCAGGGTGCTGGGAGTCTCAGCTCCGGGCAGTGGGGGAGTCTCCTGGTCTGCACCCCGAGGAATACCTGGCACAGGGTGTGGTAACAGTGGGGGACCTCTGCCACAGCAAGCATGTGGAGCCCAGCCTTCGGGGCACACAGGGAGCAGCTTGGTCTTTCTGCAGCCCTGAGCTGAAAACAGAAGCAGGCAGAGCTGGTAGGCGAGAGCCTCCAGGGCATGAGCCCATTGAGCTGAGGGAGGGGAGTGAAGAGAATCTGAGAGCTGGGTCCTCTGTCCCTGGAACAGGACTCTGGAGCTCTGACCACATTCAGATCCTCATCGAAGTCTAGGCACCCCCATAGAACAGCAGGGCCCCCCCACCTTGGCCCCGTGGCAGAGGGGGGCTCTTTTGGTCATTCACAGACCAGGAGGGAGGACAGAGCCTCACACACTGAGACCCTTGTGGGAGTGTCCCAAAAGCTCAGGAAGCAGCCCCAAAACCAGGCCCAGGCTGGGAAAATGAGCAAGCAGAGAAACAAAAGGAAGACTATTGAGAAATATTTTGCAAATGAGCCCAAGAAGGATCAAAATACTCAGTCTGAAGATGAGGAAGCACAAGCTCCTGCATCTAAAGACTCCAAGAAAAACAGAAATTGGGCTCAGGCTATGATAGAGCTCAAGACTTTGAAAATCAAATGAGGGAATTGGAAGAAAAACCGGGAAAAGAAAGGAGAGAGATGCAGGAAAAACATGAAAATGAAGTCAGCAGCTTAGTCAAGGAAATCCAAAAAAATGCTGAAGAAAATAGCATGCTAAAAACCAGCTTAGGTCAAATGGACAAAACAGTTCAAATAGTTATTGAGGAGAAGAATGCTTTAAAAAGCAAAATTGGCCAGATGGAAAAAGAGATAAGAAAACTCTCTGAGGAGAACAAATCCTTCAGACAAAGAATAGAATTCAGGGAGATTGATGAATTTACCAGAAATCAGGAATCAATACTTCAAAACCAAAAAAAAACTGAAAAGTTAGAAGAAAATGTGAAATATCTCATTGAACAAACAACTGATATGGAAAGCAGACTTAGGAAAGATAATTTAAAAATTATTGGAATACCTGAAAGTCATGATCAGGAAAAGAGCCTTGACATCATTTTCAAAGAATTACTACAGGAAAATTGCCCTGATATTCTAGAAGCAGAGGGCAAAATAGAAATGGAGAGAATCCACCGATCCCCCAGAGAAAGAGATCCCAAAAAACCAACCCCTAGGAATATTATAGCCAAGTTCCAGAACTCCCAAGTCAAAGAGAAAATATTACAAGCAGCCAGAAGGACACAGTTCAAATGTCGTGGAGCTGCAGTCAGGATCACACAAGACTTAGCAGCAACTACATTGGAAGCTCACAGGGCTTGGAATACAATATACAAGAAGGCAAAAGAGCTTAGAATGCAGCCAAAAATGAACTACCCAGAAAGGCTGAATGGCCTCTTTCAGGGGAAAAAGATGGACTTTCAATGAATCAGGGGAATTTCAAGTGTTCCTTTTGGAATAGCCAGAAAGAAGGTTTGATCTTCAGATGCGGGACTCAGGTGAAGCATGGAGATTGGAGGAGAGGGGGGGAAATGTGAGGGACTTAATGAGGATGAACTGCATGTATTCCTGCATAGAAAAATGACACTGATAATACTCATATGAACCTTCTCAGTTAATAGAGCAGGTAGAGAGAGCTGTTGTAGTTGAAGCATAGGAGAAAGCTGAATTCGAAGATAAAATATGGAGTAAAAATAGAGTCAATAGAAAAAAAGGGAAATGGAATGGGAGAAAGAAAAAGGAGAGAGGGAATAGTCCAAGACATTTCACATAAGATTTTTTTTTATTACAATGAGCTATTGCAATGATATGGAAGCAGGGAGGCAAGGGGGAATGGGGAAACCTTTGCTCTCATCAGAGATGGCTGAGAGGAAACAGCATATATACTCAATGGGGTATAGATGTCTGGAGTAAAAAGGAGGGGGGAGCAGGGTTGAAGGGGTGGGGATGTGAATAAAGGAGGAGAGGATGGACCATGGGGGGAGACTGGTCCGATATAACACATTTTCTTTCTTACTTCTTGCAAGGGGCTGGGATTGGAGGGCCTGCCCAGAACCATGGGGCCAGGTGGATTCTGGGCCTAAGGGGTGGTATGGGGGCTCAGGGCTTCTTGGCCCCAGGACCAGGGATCTGTATGCTGAGCCAGTCAACGACCCTGCAGCAGAGTCAGAGTGAAAGGAGAGAGAGAAAATATGGTACATGGTGGTGGAGAAATAAGAAGGGAGGGATTTGCAATCAGCAATGGCAACTATGGTGGAGGAATATGGAAGTAACTTTTGTGATGGACTTATCATAAAGAATGAGATCCACTCATGACAGAGTTGTTGGTGTTGGAACAAAGACTCAAGCACATTTTTATTATTATTATTTGGGGGAGGGTGCAGGGCAAATGGGGCTGGGGGGCCTGCCTGGGGCTGCGTAGCAGGGTGATCATTGGATTTCTGGGGCCAGATTTGGACCGAGGTGCTCATGGCTCAAGGGCCAATGATCTGTCTGCCACACAGCCACCCCTACTATTATTACTATTTTATTTTATTTTGGGTCTTTTTGTTTCTTTTGGGGTTTTTTTTTTGTTTGTTTTTTGCAGGGCAGTGGGGATCAAGTGGCTTGCATGTCACACGGCTGGGTGATGGTTGGGTTTGCGAGGCTGGATATGGATTCCGGTGCTCGTGGCTCCAGGGCTGGTGCTTCGTCCATTGTGCCACCTGGCCATACCTACAATTATTGCTATTATTTTTTTATTTTAATTTTTTTCTCTTCCCTTTATTTTTTTCGCCCAAGAAAGTCTATCTATATTCATAGGGGAGGAGGGGTATTTTGTTTACTTGTAAACAAGAATATATTATTAATGTAAAAAAAACATTTGTACAAAATGAGAATAAACAAAAGAAATTTAAAAAAAGGAAAAAAAAAGAAATGTGCCCATCAGATTAGAAAGGAAGAGAATTAACTGTCCCAGGACTCTGGAATTCTTCACTTTCAGCAGCCAAGTCTTTTTTTTTTACTTCTATCTAAGAGGTGAAAAGGAAAGGTTAAAGAGAATTGAATTAACTGCTGTAGCTAGTCTTACAATTCATTAGGGGCCATGTATAACAAAATGGTTAATAAGGAACAAGCTGGAAGCAACATTGAATTAGGGCCATTTTAAAGAAAAGGAACATCTATGTATTACCCAAAGGTAACAGGGAAGTTCAATGTACAATAACCATTTGTTTGATGAGGTATATTATTAAAAAGAAGGTAGATGAGGATACTCATTGGAAGCTTGTCAGCCTCTGGAAACTTGCTGAAGTTAATGGAGCAGCGTTATGGAGATAACACACACACACACACACACACATATACACACAGATGTGTGTGTATATGTGTGTGTGTGTGTATGATAGATTAAAGACTAGAATTCAAATCCAGCCTCAGATAACTCACTAGCTGTGTGATCCTGCACAAAACACCTTAGCCATGTTTGTCTTAGTCCCTTCACCAGTAGATGCTGCTAACACCAACACTTTCCTTCTAAAGTTGATGTGAGGATCCACTGAGATAATTTTAAAGTGCTTAGTATAGTGCCTTAACACGTTGCAACATCAGTGTTGCTATTGTTGTTATTGTTATTATTGTTAATACTATGTCAGTCTCAGAGGATGATAATTTTGTCTACTTCTCCTTCTAGATCATATGAGATAACCTATATAAACCTACATAGATGGCATGTGAAATTTATATAACTGATATTGCTATTAAGATGTTAACAGTGGTCTACAGCTTGCTTTGCCTTTTTATTTTATAGAGAAGAATGTTTTATTTTTAAAGCTCAATAATTGAACAATGTGGAAGTCTATTTTTTATTGTAATAAGGACTTTAAATGAAGTTCAAGCCAGACAGCATTATTTTTTATCTCATTTGGAAAATAAATATCCCCCAAACATACAAAGTGTACTTAATGACTTGGAAAATAGATCTCTTTATTTCTTTTTTTAGTTGGCAGTATTCTTATCTTTCTTAGAATCACCTTGAAATCAAATTTATTGGCAAAATTTTTAATAGGTCCTCCTAAGTCTACTAGTAAAGTTACCAGGTAAGAAATGTATATCATCCATGAGATATATATCATCCATGAGAAGAAGCTCAAATTGAGTGCACTCAAACTCAGTTCTCACACTGATTCTCTACGTTTGACAAAATGACTCTTTAACTGGAAATATTTAAAGATGGAAAACAAAAAAAAATATTTTATTTTAAAGACTTTTGAAATCTTATTTTCTGTATGCATTCTTTTTACTTTTGCTTTGTAGGGAACCTCCAAAGAGAAAACCCTCTCCCCCAAGGCAGATAATCAGGAAACACTGTAGTTTTCAAGAGTTGTCTGAAGATACTGAGAGGTAATATATATGCCCAGGATAATATAGTCAAGGTGTTTCAGAAGGAAGATTTGAAATTAAGTCTTTGTGATTCAAAGGTGCAGCCCTTATTGTCTCAGAGGTCCAGAGCCAAACTTTTACTTCTTTGATTCATATATTCTTATATGGTCTTTCATAGGAATGCATTGACTGTAGTTTTAGACTATGGTTTTAGTTTCAGTTAGGTGGTATGGTGGATAGAGAGCTGGAACTGAAGTCAGGAAGACTCATCTCCCTAAGTCCAAATCTGACCTCAAATTTCCTAACTGTATGACCCTAGGCAAATCATTTGAGGCTGTTTGCCTCAGTTCCTCTTCTATAAAATTAACTGGAAAAGGAAACAGCAGACCATTTCAGTATCATTCCCAAGAGAAACTAAAATGGTTCACAAAGATTCAGACAAGACTGAAACATCTTAACAACTAAAACAAAAACAAACAGGATACTAAGATGTCTAAATTTAAATTGTAAGAAAAATTGAAAAAATTATTAAATTTGTAGTAATTATGTCTTGTACCATATATAGATTTTCTGCATACATGTGGTTTCATACTAGAAATGGAACCTCTTCCCCAGATTTGGGAGCTCCTTCCTTGTACCTAATTTTCCTCCTTGAGTACCTGGGTTAGGGTTAGGGTTGGACATCTATGTGCCACACTTATTAGCTTTTTATAATATGCTGTATTCTTCCATTAGCATGTAAGCCCCTTTTACTAAAGGGAGTGTCTTTATTGTTTATTGAATTTAGCATAGTTCAATCAAATCTAATCTCTAGTCCTGGTGACAAGTACCCTTGTTTCTCCCCCTAATCCCTTTCTTATAAAATTGGGATTGATTGGGACATATACATCAGAATTAAATCATCTGAAGACCAATTGAACTACTGAATGTTACCCCCGAAACCCCCAAGACACTCCACCTCCCCACCCTCACTCTATCAAGAGGGGAAGAAGTCTCTGTTCTCATTGCCAAAGCCCTACACTTCTAGAGAAAAGTAAACTTAAAAAATTAGTACCAGCAATGACATATAATTGGCTATATTTATACAGCTCTTTGAAGTTTACCAACCATTTTCCTCAGAGCAACAACTAGAAGAGAATTATGCAAATAGTATCCCCATTAAAAAAAAATATATATAGATAGATAGATAGATAGATAGATAGATAGATAGATAAGTCCGTTTTGGAGAGGTTTTCCCCCAAGGCTATACAACAGAAAGAATAGAACTAGGATTCCAACTAAAGTCTCTTCTCTCCAAAATTATAGTTCTTTCAACTGCATAATCCCTATTATTTAATACAAATCCATTTTAGCTTATTGTAATTAAAAACAAATAGGTAAGCAACAAAGATTAAAAGGAAAAGAAAGCAATATATCAAGTGTCTTTGATGAAGGGTTCATTTCTCAAACATAGAGACCTGAATCATATTTATAATAATACACAATCATTCCCCAAGTGATAAAAAGTCAAAAGATAAGAAATAGGCAGTTTTCAGATGAAGAAATCAAAGTTGTCTATAGGCATATCAAAAAATTCTCTAAATCTCTTTTGATCAGAGAAATGTAAATTAAAACAACTCTGAGGTACTATTTCACATCTATTAGATGGACCAATATGAAGAAAAAGAAGGAAAAAGATAAATGTTGGAGAAGATGTGAGGAAAATGAGGCATTAATGCATTGTTGATAGTATTGTGAATTGTTTCAACCATTCTGTAGAGCAATTTGGAACTGTGCCCAAGGACTCTGACCTAGCAGTGTCTTTACTAAGCTCTGTATCCAAAAAGGGATTAAAAAGAAAAAAAAAGTAAATATGTGGGAAATGACATTTGTGTATGGAAATATTGATTGAAGTTCATTTTACTGGAAGCAAAGGATACCCATCAACTGGGGAATAACTGAATGAATTGTGCTATGCATTTGTGACTATTGTGCTACAAGAAATGTTGTATGCTCTCAGAAAAATCTGGAAAGACTGAAAACAGATGCAAAGTGGAAGTTAATGAGTTCAGCAATTACAAGAGATTTAAAGCAGGATTTCTTAACCTAGGAATCAAAGACCCTTAATGGATAGATATGTACATAGCTTTGAAGGGGTTCAGGAAATTGATGGGAAGAAAAATCACGACTTTATTTTCACTGACATCAAAGAAAATTTATCTTTTCTTCCAAGTATGAAACAAGTATTATTATGAGGTAATTTATATTATTTTGGAAGGAATAATATCATTCTGGGTTCAACTGTTTCTCATCTGCTACCTTTCCTAATCCTCTCATCCTTCTTTCATTCTCTAAAGACGTTGACAATAAATCACCCTCTTCTCAATATTCTCTTCTTAATTAGATTTATGTGATGCTCTACTGGTTCTTCTGTTTCCTGTATGACCTCTCCTTCCTAGTTTCCTTTCCTAGATATTCATCAAAATCATCATCATATATCCCCCAGGGCTCTTCTCTTCTCTTTCAATATTTTCCCATTGGTGAACTCATCAACTCCCATGAAGTCAGTTACCATCTTTATGCTGATGATTCTTAGTTTTACTTGCTATCACTTACCTCTCCCTCAACTTCCAGTTTCATATTTTAAACTCAACATTGGAATCCCAAAACTAGATGTTAAATAAACATCTTAAACTCAGCATGTCCAAACTTGAACTTATCTTGCCTCTCAAACTGTCCCCTTTTCCTAATTTACTAATTAACTGTTAAGAGTAGCTTCATTCTTTATATCTCTGAGACACAATAATAATCATAATTTCCTCATAGGTAGAGGACATAGAGGATATTTGCTTTTGATATGGTGTCTTTAGTACTTAGCAAATTATATTTTGTATAATAGAAATTTGATAAATGTCTAGTGAATTAAAAATGACTGTACCTTCTCATTATACCATATTCTTTTCCTTAATTTTGATGAACTGAGTATGATTTTGTTTACTTTCTAAAAAAAACTTACTTTCTATATGGAGAATTTACAACAGAAGTAGCCTTCCTATTGAAGAAACTGTTTGTCAAACTGTAATTTTGGTGAATTAAGGGATCATAAGTTGGCTATAACATTAATTAAGGTTCAAAGAGGTTTTTGATAGTGTCAGTAAATGAATTCTCATAGTTCACGTCTCTGAACCTTCATAATACTTTGCTTAAATAATTCTTATGCATTTATCATAAATGCATATCCTCTATTTGTGGAGATGTATTTTCTCCTCCATTATTTTGTAAGTTGTGAGACCCATCTGTAATCATTTGTGCTGCATTATTACACTTTGTTGATTATTTTAGGTGCTCAACATTAATTTTATCAACAATAGATGTATCAGTTGTATCAGTACAATGCATTCTGATACATCATCCCTATATTTTTTATGTTTTAATTTATTTCAGTAATCTGCTTACATCCAGTACCTGGTTCTATTGAACTTCTATGTTTGCAATACTTAGGAGTCAATCTATTAACAACAGTGGTACCAGAGTTTTAGAATTTCAAGTAATTGTTGATTGATAAGGGATTTACTATAACAAAACTATGTGAGTTATTTTGATATACTGGTGATATGAATCATAGTGTGGAAAGTGAGATTTTTGAAAGGAAATTATTAAGTTAAAATAATTGGAGATCACAGTCCTAGGAAGAGGGGACATTCTGACTTCTCAGTGGAAAGCTCTCCCAAACTTTGAATTCAAATAAAATAAAATCAATTAGACTGTCTATATATATATATATATATATATATATATATGTACATATATATATATATGTGTGTGTGTGTGTGTATATGTATATATGTATATATGTATATATATATATATATATATATATTTAGCTATTATTCTTATAATAAATGATCAACTCCATTTGGTTTTATATATTCATTTTCATTGATCAACTCAAACATTGATTTCCAGGATTACATTAAGGAATGAAATTTCACTTAGAAATTATATACGTGAGGACAGCTAGGTGGCACAGTGGGTACAACACTGGCCCTGGAGTCAGCAGGACCTGAATTCAAATGCGGCCTCAGACTCTTAATAATTACCTAGCTGTGTGACCTTGGACAAGTCAGTTAACCCCATTGCCTTGCAAAAGTAAAAATAAAAGAAAACGTGTGTGTGTGTGTGTGTGTGTGTGTGTGTGTGTGTGTGTGAGAGAGACAGAGACAGAGACAGAGACAGAGACAGAGACAGAGACAGAGACAGAGACAGAGACAGAGACAAAGAAAATTTCATAAGTCGTTTTCTTACTTTCAGGTTGCCTGGAATTAAAGGAAGACACTATTGAAAATCTTCTTGCTGCTGCTTGTCTTCTTCAACTTCCTCAAGTGGTAGAAGTGTGCTGTCATTTTCTCATGAAGCTTTTACATCCATCAAACTGTTTAGGGATTCGAGCATTTGCCGATGCTCAGGGGTGTATTGAACTCATGAAGGTGGCCCATAGCTACACAATGGTAAGAAAATCTTACTTTATATTTGCATAATAGAGGAATCATATAATTGAAGATGTGAAATGGTCTACGATTTATTGAATAAACTAGTATTGTTATCTAATGTATCATATAATATGTCCAAAGGCAACAAGTCAAAGTGGCTAGAATTCTGACATTGGAAAAGACTGGGTCCAAATTCTACCTTTAACAAATACTAGATTATGTGTTATAAGTGTATAAATTAGGTATGTTATGTTACATGTTACATGTTTTAGATACATAGATAAATAGAATTAAATATATGTTATATGTATATATAGTCATAAATGAGTTGTATCAGTACAATGCATTCTGATACATCATCCCTATATTTTTTATGTTTTAATTTATTTCAGTAATCTGCTTAATGGATTGGATACAATTGAACTGAAATAATCTTGAAAGTATATTTAAGAATCCAATTAGAAGAGTATCATGCTGTCTGATCATAAGTAATTTATCGGTAGAAAAACTAACTATTCTATAATACTAGTCAATCATAAAGCTGTTCTAAATCAGATTTCCTGTACGGTTTAGTGTGAATTTCTCTAAAGAGATTTATAATGTTAATCCTGTCTGGTATTTATATATATATATATATATATATATATATATATATATATATATATATATATATATATATATATATAAATATTATATATATGTAAATATATGTATATACATGTGTATATATGTATTGTGCATGCATATACATATTTACATATATATATATATATATCCTCCTTCATACATGCACATGTAGTGTGTTCATTTCAGGTGTCGAAAAATTTATTAGTATCTTATTCTGTTTTCCATGTTAGATTTAAGGTTTGATTGTATGTATGCTTGTCCAGTCAATAAGTTTTGTTTGGCTCTTCATGACCCCATGGACCATATTACACCATTATTTTCTATGGAGTTTTCTTGGCAGAGATACTGAAGTCACTTGCCATTTCCTTCTCCAGTGGACTATAGTTTTAATCTTCAGTAAATAATGTTAATTGAATTTGGTCCCATCTTTTCATTGTGTATTATGTGCTTCTTACATGACTGCACGTCTTATATAAACTATACTATTATTATTATTATTACCTCTTTTTATTATAATTTATTAAAATTTCTTTATGATATATTTAAGAACTTTTCATTTCCCAGCTAGGATTAACATTAGAAATCTCTTTAGAGAAATTCACACTAAACCGTACAGGAAATCTGATTTAGAACAGCTTTATGATTGACTAGTATTATAGAATATTTAGTTTTTCTACCGATAAATTACTTATGATCAGACAGTATGATACTCTTCTAATTGGTATTCTTAAGTATACTTTCAAGATTAAGTCAGTTTCATTGTGTTCAAAGCTTTAAGCGGATTACTGAAATAAAGTAAAACATAAAAATATAGGGATGAGATACAGAATATGTAATTCATTGTTAAATTCTATTTTAGCAATCTTTCCAGACAAGATAGAGTCACAGTTTGAAAATAATATGAAGCTTTTAAGATCAACATAGTAAAGCATTTCATCTGCTAAAATATGAGTCCAACCACATTTATTAAATTATGTATGTTCTAATGCAATTAGCAAAGTCTGTCTTGCCAAGCTAAAGAATAATATGTCTTCCTACCAAAGGGAGCATGGTCCCTTCTGCTCTAAATTGAAATCATTTGTTCAGTAATAAAAACGTTTTCCATGCAGCTGCCTGAGTTGTTAAGCAGTTTACTATACAGTTGCTACTATTTTTTGAATGCTCAATTATGTTCACTCTATAGAACCATATATGCTCTGCATAACTTATGCATTATGTCTGGGAATGGGTATGTCCTCATATATTTGCTCAGAAACCTTATGGAACAATTTTACCATCTTTCAAAATGTGAAACTGTTGAGTTTCTTTTTTATAGGCTCTTTTATCCTAAAGAAAAAAATTGTCTTGACCCTTTTGGACCCTTCTAGAATGATTGATTTATACATGCTATGTTCATTTCCTTAGCTGTCTGAAAGCTGGCATCTCACCTACATAATATTGAAATTTCTCTTTGAAAAGTATCCTTTAAATCATTGAATTCAGTAGTCTTATCTTACTCCTTGCTTACCTTTCAAATATACAGAATATTCTTGCTACCATCTTGAATTGTTCTTCCCTTTTATTATTATTAATAATATATTTACACTTTTATAATTCTCTATGTTCTGAAGTTCCTCCCCCATATACTTTGTGGATTCCAAATATTCCTTGAAATTCCAGCTTTTCCCCAGAAAGAGAATGTTCAGCTTTGATGGGTAGTTGATTTTTAGTTGTAAATCAAGGTCTTTTGCCTTCTGGACTATCATATTCCAGTTCCCACAAGCCCTTAATGTATATGCTGTCAGATCCTGTATAATTCTGACTCTAGAGCCACAGTAGTTGAATTGCTTGTTTCTGTCAGCTTTTAGTATTTTCTCTTTGACTTGTGAGTTTGGGGATTTGGCTGTAAATATTCCTGGAAGTTTTTCTTTTGGGACCTCTTTCAGGAGGTCACTGGTGAATTCCCTCAGTTTCTATTTGCCTCCCTCTGCTTCTAGCATCTCAGGGCAATTTTGCTGTATTATTTCTTGAAAAATGAATTCTAAGCTTTTTTTCCTGGTTATAACTTTCAGGTAGCTCAATAATTTTTAATTTATTTCTCCTGAATCTATTTTCAAGGTTAGTTGGTTTTCCAGTGAGATATTTCACAATTTCTTCTAATTTTTGGCTTTTTGGTATAGTATTATTTCTTCCTGATTTCTCGCAACATCATCAGATTCCTTCAGTTTCATTCTGCATTTGAAGGAGTTATTTTTTTCAGAGAGCTTTTGTATCTACTTTTCCAGTTGGCCAGTTCTGCTTTTTAAGGCATTCTTCTCCTTGTTTACCTTTTGTTTTGTTTTTTTTCCATTTGACCTAAATTGTTTTTTTTAACATACCATCATTTTCTTCAGTATTTATTTTGTATTTCTTTCACCAAGCTGTTGATTTGATTTTCATGATTTATCTGAATCACTCTCATTTCTCTTCCCAACTTTTCCTCCACCTCCCTTAATTGCTTTTCAAAGTCTTTTTTGAGTTCATCCATAGCCTGAGCACATTTTCTATTTCTCTTAGAGGCTTTGGATACAGAAACTTCAATTTTGTCATCTTCTGAATCTTCCATGGGACCAAAGTAATTTTCTATGGTCAGATTCTTTGTTTTCTTTTGTTTGCTCATTTCCTCAGCCTAAGACTAATTTACCGCACTTCCAAGGCTTTGGGTTTTTTTGGGACACCCCATTGAGACCTATATTCCTTCAAGGTCTTATGCTCTCTTGGCTGTGCTTTGATATGTAGATGGCCACAGGTGCTCCCCTCTGCCCTGGAGCTGTGAGGAGGATGCCCACCTGGCTATCTTAGTTTGGAAGCCTAACCTGCAACCTGTATCTGAGTGTGATCAGACAACAGAGTCCTGCTCTGGGGATAGCAGAGAGATTTCTGCACTCTTCCCCTATGCCATTACTGTCTGTGGGCTTTGATCTGGTGGTACAGACTGCTTTCCCTGATTCCCACTGTAGGTTCTCACTACAGGACTATTCTGAGTCTGGTGCTCCCACACTCTGGTGCAGTAGAGTTCTCCTACCACCCTTTCAAGCTGTTCCTAGCGATCCCTGGGCTGCTCTGTGACTGTAACTTTTTTCCAACCCCCGGTCCAGTGAAACACACCTTTCCTGAGGAACTAGTAAGTTGTCTTGGACTAGGAAATTGTATTTTCTGTGGGTTTTCCCCCTCTAAATGTTAGAGTTATAATTTGACAGCTTTTGGAATCTTGGGGGGAAGGAGTTTCAGGGAAATCCTACCTTCATGCTCTGATTCCAATTATTACTACTAATTCCTAAAAGTGAATATTCCTCAAGAATTAATCCAAACCCTTTATCAGCTTTCTGTATATCATTTTCCTCTGAGATCTCTTCCATTATGATGGATTTAGTCTTTGCTGCTATATAAATTACTTACAAATCTATATGGAGGGGCAGCTAATGGGTGCAGTGGATAAAGCACCAGACCTGGAGTCAGGATTACCTGGGTTCAAATCCAGTCTCAGACATTTAATAATTACCTAGCTGTGTGGCCTTGGGCAAGCCACTTAACCCCGTTTGCCTTGCAAAAACCTAAAATAAATCCATATTGAGTTACTTGATATAGAAAATTGGAGAGTGGTGGGCTTGAGGTCAGGAATAGTCATCTTCCTGTGCTCGAATCTAGCTTCAGAAACTTACTAGCTGTGTGATTCTGAGCAAATCATTTAATGGTATTCCCACAGAAGGGAATGTCAAACTGCTCCAGTATATTTCTCAAGAAAACTCCCAAATCAGGTCACAAAAAAGTTGGACATGATTGAACAACAGCAAGAAGAAGAAGACCCATACTCACAGTTTAAATGAAATTGTCTGGCAAGTTTCAAGTGAACATAAGTTTTAAATGAACCGATATTGTGCTATTGATTAACAAAAATGCTAATCTGTCGCAAAATATTAAAAGAAGTCTAGATAATGGGAGTTAATAACACTGTGATTTTTGTTATCCTGAATACATCTTGAGGTTTCAAGTACTATAGTACCTGTTATAGATGATGAAGACATAGGGAAATTCTAGGAAAATTACAAACAAAACCATCTAAATGACATATTAGGTGGGCATAGAGAAGATGGTAAAAATTGTAGGAAAACTCAGAGACAAAGAATAAGACATGTTATAAAATCTTATAGATGATTCAAAAATCTCACATCTAATTATCATGTCTATTTTTTAAATATGTTCAATCCAATTCATTTCTTCAAACAGTTATTAGGTCTCCATAATATAGCAAACATGGTTTCCCAGATGCTAGAGACACAAAGATAAAAATGAATTGTTTCTTATTCTTGAGAAATTTATGTTTTATAGGGGCACAAAATATTCACAAAAAAGTAAATGATACATGTAACTAGGGCAGCTGGCTTATACTATGTGCATTATACATGTGCTGTATTACGTGTATATATTTGTGTGTGTATGTGTGCATTTATATATGTATTATGTGTATATGCACATTTGTCCATAAGATAATTATTTTCTGGTGCTCTTTTTGTAAACATTTCCCCTGCATAATACAAAAGAACCTTACCAAAGCCTATTATATATTTCCTGTTGCCTTTCAATTTATAATTAAAACCAGCTCTGCCAATTCAATTCTTTTATGTTCCTTTCTGAGGAGAACCAGATTAGCTGTAAATTCCTTTTGTTTTCTGATTTCATTCACAGGAAAATGTGAAGATAGCTATGATTTAGTCCCTCCAGTCGGATGTCCACTAGTTTATAATTGTATAAACATTTCTCATTTAGAGCACCAAAGCTAAATTAATGTTTATAACTATTCTAAAAATATGTGACTCAGATTGAAAGTCCTTGAAATCAGGAACAGAGCTTTGTTCAAAAGCTCTGTGCAAAGGTACATCAGACAACACTTGGAATTTAGTAGGTGCTCAATAAATTTTTATACCATCTATTTGAAAGATACATACACACACACACACACACACACACACACACACACAAACACAAAGACAGGTAAGCATATACCAGCATCAACCAACTTCTGAGTCTATTAATTCTTCAGTGTAAGAATAAAAAGACACTTGGGATATTTACTAATATTAAAATTGATTTTAATTACAGAAAATAGAGGGAGATTGTTGCCATGAATGATTAACTTTTATGAAATTTATTTTCTCCCTTGGCTTGTTTTTTGTTTGTTTTTACATGATGCAATATATACATATGCATATATCTATAAATATATATGTACAACATTATATATGTGTTCATATATACCTATATACAAATAATATACACAAATATATTAAAGTCAAATATATAATTTTCTCACTGATGGCTATATTCGATTTGTCTTAAAAATCACTAGTAAGATTACATTAATATAGTCAAAGTGCTGCAATGAGTTGAGATTTTTGTAAATGCATGAAATAAGTATTAAGGATAATTTTGGGGGCTAAGTGGCACAGGGTATAGAATACTGGCCCTGGAGTCAGGAGGACCTGAGTTCATATCCAGCCTCAGACACTTAATAATTACTTAGCTGTGTGACCATGGGCAAGTCACGTAACCTTACTGTGTTGTAAAAACCATAAGAATTTTTGATTTAAGTACTTGGATTCAGAAATGACTTAGGTTTGGAAAAATAATTATATTATCTTGTCACTAGATGAGTGATTATCTGTCTTACTTTTTCATCTACTATCTATTGATCCATATAACCAAAAATGCTATGTTATGGAGAACACAGGGCAAGCATTCACAAAAAAATGCAATATATGGACACCCTCAAGGTTTCTCTTAAGAACTTTAAAATTGATTGCATGACATGGAAGACCCTGGCACAGGACTTCCCAGCACGATGTGTCCTCATAAGAAAAGGTGCTGTGCTCTATGAGCGAAACAGAATTGTGGGAGCTCAATAGAAACACAAGATGAATAAATTTAGAGAACTTCTCATCAAATGTTCATATGGTCTATTTGTTCCCAACCTGTGGTAGAGCATTCCAAGTTCATATTGGTCTGATCAATCACAGTTGGACACACTGTAACTTCACTCTGACATAGTGATATTGTTTTGGCCCTCTTCAAGAATAAAGGACAACAACCAATCCATTTATAGATTTAAATGAAGAAACAAGGACAATATTTACAGAGGATAAAATCTTTTTCAGAGTCAAAAAGACCTGTTTCAGGTGTGTCCCAAATACTGGCTTTTTGACTCTGAATAAATTATGCAATTTCTCAAAGCCTAAGGTATTCTATAATACTATAAGTTGTAGAAAGAGCACAGATTTTCTTTGTAAAAGGGTAATTTGCTCTTCAGATATGAAGATGAAATCTGAGTTTCAACTATATATGAACATTCTAAAATACTTAATGGTTTTAGTTATTTGAAAGCATTTGGTATCATATAATCACACTCTTATGGTTCTTAAAAAGACCTTAAAAGTCAGTTAGTTTGATCTCTTCTCTTATATAAGTCAGAGAGCATCATGCAACCTATATTTGAATATTCTCAGTATTCAAATTTGAATTTTACTTCCATCCCACTCATATCTTTCTATTTACCAACTTTTCTATCCTTAGTAACAGTGTCTCAAGCAAAGGGAAGGTGACCCTGCATTACTACATGGCCTCTGAGGCAATGGTGGGGTGAATAAAATATGATCCAATATGAAAGCAAAGAGCTCCATAGATTTAAACTTTTGTCCATTTTATTTTTTACTTTCCCACATGACTTTTGACTTCAATTTCTGTTCAGAGCCACCTTATGGCATATAGCATTTACAATGCTCACCTTAGAGATGGAAGCAATTTTAAAATTGCTGATTTGGTGCTCTGGACCTCCCCACAAAGCACTATCTGTGGAAGAATCTATTGTGCTATTAGTGGAGAATAAAGATTTTTTTGAATCAGTGTTTGCTTTCTAAAGCTGACCAGCACTAACAAATCTTCTAGGTAGCACACTTGTTCTTCATGGTTATTTCAGTCCAACGTGAAAAAGAACATAAGTTTTATTTATGTGTTTTCTTCCCAAGATTGATTTTAAAACATATTTGTCATTTCTGATAGTCAGCAGTGCCATTTGGAAAGCTCCACTGTGCCTTATTTATCCTAATAAACTTTCCTAATAAAACAGAAATTGGATTGAGACAACACTTCTATCAAAGGATTTGAGTATAGCTTTCTGTGTAATATCTTCCCATTTTAATTATCCTTTATTGTATATAATAGTTTTTGAATATTTTATATTATCATATAATTGTTGATAATTTTTAATGTGCTTACATCTTCATGCTATTACCCTATCAGGTGTTCATCCTAACTTTTATCTCCCTTGACACTCTCAGAATGTTCTAGACACAGTAAGCAATAAACATATAGTCTTTTGGTACATTTTACTGAAGTGGAATTTATTGAAATGGAATTAGATAAGCAAAGAGATAAATAAGTGCCTTTATTGCTAAATTCTACAGTTTTCTTCTTCCTTTTCCATTGTTTTTCTTCCTGTTATCCTCATCCCCAGATGAGCAAGAGAGATTAGAATAGAATTTGCATGATAAATTATGTTTTCCAGTTTGTATTATTTCAAGTTATAATTATAGACAGGAATTCTTCTAGGCAATTTAAAATTAGTTTTTTTTAAAAGTATTCTGTATAGTATGCATTTTGTCTCTTGTATTTTTAATAATTGAAGATATTTTACTAGATTTTATTAGAAAAAATCACAATAAAAATTATATATGAAATAAATGAGGGTTGTTTAACAAAATGTTTTGTCTTGCTTTGTTTTGATTTGATTTTATATTGGACTTAATGATTTCATTGGTGTAGGGAATTTCTGTGGAGAAAATTCTTCCTCTAGCGCAAACACATACAACAGAGGAAATTCATTTTGGGACTGAAAATGAAGTAAATGATTTTAAGGTCTCTTCAAGCTCTTAAGATTCACATAGAAATATGCTTAACATAATTGTTCATGCATAACCTGTATCAAATTACTCACTCTCATAGGAAGGGGGGGTGAGAAAAAGGAGGAAAGTAGAAACATGGGGAACTCAAAATGTAACAGAAAATAAATGTTGAAAATTATTCTTACATGTAATTGGAAAGAAATAAAATTAAAATTAAAATTTTAATTAAATGTAATTAAAATAAAATTAATTGAATTTAATCAAAACAAATTAATTAATTTAGAAGTTCTGTTCAATTATTATATAAGTCTCAACAAATTTCCTTCATTGAGAAGAAATTTATTTTCCTATCATTTTCACCAATTCTTCTTGTTTCTATCTAGTGGATAAGTATTAAGATTCTTTATAAGGATATTCCTTCAAATAGATGCAGAAATCTATCGTATCTTCTTGGTTTTTTTTTCAATTCATTTAATCTTTCATTTGATGACTGCCATTCACATACACAAATGATCTTAGGCAAATCAGACTTTCTGATCTTCAATTTTATTGTCTGCAAAATCAAAAATGTTCAATTCTTTGGTCTCTAAAGTGACCACTAAGTGGTTTCTCTATCCTATATATTTATCTCTCTGTCTCTCTGTCTCTCTTTCTCTTTCTCTATCTCTGTCTCTGTCTCTCTGTCTCTCTGTCTCTTCTTCTGTCTTTGTCTTTTTCTTTGTCTCTGTTTATCTCTGTCTCCTCTCTATCTCTCTATCTCTCTGTTTCTTTCTCTATGTCACTGTCTGCTTTCTGTCTGTGTGTGTGTGTGTGTGTCTAGCTCTATCTTTGGCTCTTGAAGATGATAGGGAACAAAAAACATGGATCCAACTGAATCTTTTGGGTCAATCAGAAATAAATGAGTTTCATTTGTACAAAAAAAGTGGCTCAAAATATAGGTCACATAGAAAGGGAGAAGATGCAGATAATTAAAAAAGAAGTTCATCTGTGGAAAATATTTTAGGTTATTCACTTTTTAACTCATTCAGAAATTGCATCAACACTTGAAATTAAATGGTTAGTGGTAATGGTTATTTTATATTATTTCATAATATGTAATCAAAAAATCTTAAAGAAACCTTTAATATTATTTATTCTAATCTGCCCCATCTTGAAAATAACTCTGAGAGACCATTATATTTGGGATATAATAATAATCATAATACTATATGTTGAAATACATTTTTTTTAGTTTTTGCAAGGCAAATGGGGTTAAGTGGCTTGCCCAAGGCCACACAGCTATGTAATTATTAAGTGTGTGAGGTCGGATTTGAACTCAGGTACTACTGACTCCAGGGCCAGTGCTCTATTCACTGCGCCACCTAGCCACCCCTAAAATACTTTGAAACATTAAAATATGCTTTTTATAACTATTGTCTCATTTGAGTCTCAATATCATTTTGTGTAGGAAGCATTGGTACAAAGCTTTATAAATGAAGAAGCTTGTAGTTCAAATAACTAATTTATTATAATATAGTAATTTATAAATCTAAGTTTAAGTATTCTCACTCCAATCAAGGGTCAACCTCCCCTTCACCTAGGCATTATTTCAATACCACATGAGATTATCAGCTCCATTTATAAGATAGTTGTAAAAAAACTTCCTTCACTGATAAGAAATAGACAACCCTATAATCTTCATCCATTCTATTCACAGAATGTCTAAGACCTCTTTGGAGAGACATTCCTTCAAATATTTGAAGACTTCTATCATGTCTTTATTTTTCAACTCATTTAAGTGAACTTTTTGTGACTTTTGAGGGAGGGGAGAGGAGGAAGAACAAGAATATTTCAAAAACTAATTATTTTTCTTCTGACAATTAAGTTGATCAATATATTTTTAATGCTGTTCTAGAACACAGCGTTTTGTTTTACATTTTTTAGCTTCACCAGATTTAGGCACTATAATTCTATACAATCTAAAATTGCATTTATTTTATTGGTAGTTAAGCCAGTTACACTGTTGGTTCTCATTGATTTCAAAGTCATCTGAACGCACAGCTGTCTTGTACATTCCTTGTGAAAGTAGAAATAGGTATTGTTTCATTCTTGATATTTGTAGCCTTAGACCCTGCTGTGCCTGAAGATGTAATCAATCAGTTAGGCAATAAATATTTATTGAGCACCTATTTTTGCCAGGTACTATGCTTATAAAATAATTTAGTGAACATAATTTTTTACTAAATACTTCCCTAGTCAATCCTTATGTAAGCAAATGATTAAAAAATAGTTCCTGACTTTATTCCATAAAAATCCTTGGTAAATTCAGATCACAATTATAAGATATAGAAATAAGTCTGAATCATTTCTTTCCTCTCTACTATTAGGTACCCTTTCTATTTCACTTCTAAATAAATATTAATTGAATGTGGAAGTGTTGAATTGAAAATGGTAAGACTATTACTCTGTTTTCATGAAAAAGGAAACAAAAAATGTTGAATGGAAGATATGCCTCTATAAATCCATTAATCCACATTCTTTGTGTATATTTGTTCCAATGAATTCACTTATTGTGCAGATCATATTTTTTTCCATTTCATACAACACAAAACAATCTAGCAAAACAGTATGGCATAATGAAGAGACCATCCTGGCCTGGGAAGTCCAAGTCTTGGGTTCAAACCTTATCTGATGCTTCTTAGGCTTATGGCCCTGAGTCTGTAGCTTATCCTCCATGGCCCTTAGGCAACTGCTTAGAGCACAATATTCCTTTGTGGAAGCTGTTTCCACCATAAAGGTTCCCCACACTGATAAACATTATGGATATTCATAAAGATATATGGGCCTTAATGAAAAACTTTGAAAAATCAAGGTATGCTTTGTCTCTTAACAAACTAAAAAATCTACTAAAACACTTATTATAGGAAGGAAAAGAAAAAGAAATTGGATTACTTTGGAAATCTTTCCCCTTCTTTCAAAATTCATGTTGACTCTCCTTTCTGAGCTGAAAAATTAATCTTTTTGGCAATCAATCTATTCTAGAATAATTCCTAGCTTTAACATAAAATTCATTGGTCTATATTTTCCAGAATCTACATTTTAGTCCTTTTTTGGGGAATGCAGAGACCTTGTACAAGGTCATACAACTAGTAAGTATCAGATATATGATGTGGGAATCGAATTCAGGGCTGTTGCTCTATTTAACCACTTAGCTGTCCTATTTAGTTGTTTTTTTTTCCCTAAAGACATCATTTACCATTATGCATACTGTTTTCTTTTTCCTTTCCCATTTTGAATGTTTCTTTCTCTCACTCCTCTTAATCCCATCTCCTTTCTGCATAATTTTTGGAGACCTGAAATCTGACTTTAATGAGGATTAAGAGATGAAAGACCTAAAACTGAAAAGAACTTTAGAAGTCATCCATTTCATGAATGAGAATACTGAGCCTCATAAAGGTTCAAGCTCTTGCTAAGATCCTAGAGATCATAATAAAACACTTCTGGAAGATAGATTGAAATTTTGTGCCATAGGACTCCTAGTCTATTCTTCTATCTATTCATACAAGGACCTACATAAACTCTCTTTTTTTTATTTTTTAGGTTTTTGTGAGGCAAATGGGGTTAAGTGGCTTGCCCAAGGCCACACAGCTAGGTAATTATTAAGTGTCTGAGACTGGATTTGAAAACCCAGGTACTCCTGACTCCAGGGCTTTATCCACTACACCACCTAGCCACGCCCTACATAAACTCTTATACTTCTTTACTTGCTCTGGACTTTAATTTCTTTTTACAGTTTCAATTTTTAAAACACATATTGTATTAAAACAATAAGGGAGTTCTGTTTTTCCTCATCTGTTAACACTATGACACTTCCTTGGGGTAGCAGGATTACTTTTTCTTAATTTCTATTCTTCCTCCAAATAGGGCTTTTGAATTCATTGCCTTTAACCTTTCTTCAAAAGCCTCAAATGATTCCATGTTTAAGGTTACAGATTATTTTGTACTCATATTTTAGGTGACCTTCCTGCTGGCTTCCTTTCTGCATTTTTAAAGTCAGAATTCATCAGCTTTCTGGACAGTTGTATCAATTTAGATTACCTGATCCTAAATTAGTGATAGTCATAAAATCCATCATCATTGAGACTGATTATTTCACAGATGAAAAAAAAAAAGAGGCCCTGTGAAGTCAAATGATTTGTCCAAAGTCAGTACTCATACCTATCCCTCCTGATTCAAAGACCTCTCACTTTGTCATTGTTGTAATTATTATTCAGTTGTTTTGTTCATGTCTGACTCTTTGTGATCCTATTTGGGATATTCTTGGCAAATGTATTGTAGTAGTTTGCCATTTCCTTCTCCAGTGTGTTCCCATTTTGCAAATGAAGAGCTGAAGTAAACAGAGCATAAATGTAACATATCTAATAAATGTCTGAGGTCAGATTTGAACTTAGGAAAACAAATCTTCCTATTTTCAAGTCCAGGAGTATAACTACTTTCCCACCTAGCAGTCCATCCCTTCTGATATGACTTTATTATTTCCTTTTTCATTACTATTTTGAAATCCAGTACCTTCCTAACAATGACTAATGTCCTTTTATTTGATTACTAACTCTAATGTTGATATACTTTCACTGAAAGTTCTAATAATATTAATATCATTGTCCAATTTCTTTCTTTTAATGTTGTTTGTTCTTTGTTCTCAAAAAAGACCATGACATCAGAGAGGTGAGATCATGACAACAGGGATGAATTGTATTTGAGTGAGGCAGAGCTGGGCTAAGTCACCAGGCTTACTTTCTCCTCCAGAGCCATCTGGGTCCAGTGGCCAGATATAGATCTATATGACTGGAGATGGCCCTGGAAGCAGTGGGACATGTTGGTCATTTTTATGATAAGATCTTTAAGAGTTCTCATTTTGACTAAGCCAATGCCCATTCAATGATTAAGGCTAGTTAAGAAATGAGGCAGAAAATGGCCTCCTTTACCTAGCAAAAAGGAAAAAAAAAATGAATTAAACACTGAGTTGTCTTGTCATTTCAGTTGTGTCTGACTCATTTTGAAAGTCCCATTTGGGGTTTTCTTAGCAAAACTGCCAGAGGAGTTTGCATTTCCTTCTCCATTTCATTTTACAGATGAGGAAACTGAGGTAAACCGGGTTAAGTGATTTGCCCAGGGTCACACAGCTAGTAAATATATGAGACTGAATTTGAACTCATGAAGATGAGCCTTCCTGATTCCAAGTCCAGTGTTCTATCCCTTGTCTCTCCTTTTTATTCTTTCTATATTCTATTAGATGAAATGATAATTATACAGACACATATAGATATATACAACTTGTTAGTTGTCCTTTTATATGCCTGTGTGTATTTGTGTGTGGTGTGCATGTGCATGCATGTGTGTGTGTGTGTGTGTGTGTGTGTTTAAAGAAAGGTTCTGAAACTTTAGGATCAACGAAGTAAATTTCCAGCGTCATTTTTTAATTTATGTTCAAGAGCCTTCAGTTGAATACTCTTCAACTTACAACTGAGGCTGCAACTATACCAGATATATAGAGGAAATGAAGATAGGAGACATCTTGATTATTTCCTTTCTTAGTTGATTATGAGACTAAGTGAAGAATTAGTGATTTAACTAATACAGGAAATTCCCAAGGTGGAAAATCTCTTCACCAAAAATACAGATTGAAAATCCCTTTAGGAAGTCTTGACCATGCTCCTGTGGAACTTGTCTAACACTGTTTGATTGATTTATTGATTGATTTTTGAAATGATACAGTTTGTGGTACAAAGCAAGTTGAGATCTTCCAAAAATTGTGCTACATCATTGTATTTTGAGGGTCTCATCCACCATCCCTATAGATTAAAATTCTATAGGAAGGGGGTTGCTTTAATTCTGAGAAAATCCCAGTGTTGCCCAGGAGAATGCAATTCCATTCAGCAAGTGTAATATTTAATTTTTTGTCCTTGGATCAATTATGCCAGTAAGAGGCTTAAGAACTGTGTGTTGAATTAAATCTAATTTCTCACTATTTATTTGATGCTGAGGTTTTTTTTCTATTCATTTTTTGACTCTTTTGAAATCTTATCTACTTATTTGTTAAGGGTCAGTATAAGACAACCAGATATTGAAAGTTGGAATTTTTGCATGAGATTGTTTATTTTGGGAGCATTCAAAGTTTGGATGCCTTTGGAGAAATATGATGAGCTAGAGAAAGCAATCAGGAAACAGACTTGCTGCTGTGGAGTCTTTCTAGATCTTCAGAGGATAATGGTAAATTGAGGATATAAAGCAGTTTTTCTGGAGGCACATTGGTTTGATTTGTCAGAATTGAAATATTTTAAGGTGTGTGTGTGTGGGGGGTGTGATTAGAGAGTATGCTGTTGATAAAGGGAACCTAATTAACTAGAAGCAAATTGTTCAGGATTTTTGGAGTATATCTCTAGCAGCTGTGAATATTCCTGTTAAACCTCATTGAGAATTTTGAGAATATCTGAGTTTGGGTTCTCGTTGATTTATTCAGACCTCACTAAGAATTAGATCTCTGGATCTCTTTTTTTTTTCATCTGTTCTGGCTACTGTGAATCCTAGTCACTCTCATGTCTTAAACCTGTAAAGGAAATCAGAGGATCTGTTTAAGACCTGCTTGAGTCAGACAGCTAGATCAGAGAACTGTAGGTGAAAAAAACCTATTTGTCTTCATTGTCTAATTTTCCTATGCTCTACTATTAATGACAGTCTAGAAGAGGCAGAGATCCTTTGTGATTTTATATATTATAACCCCTGCTGGTTTAGTCTATCTAAAATCTAGTAGAGAATTCCTAGAGAGTTGCCCTGGATATAGATTGTTAGATTGCTCTAGGTATTGTGACAAAGGTAAGACTTGAATTAGCAGATCCTGACTCCAAATCTAGCACTCTACCTACTAAACTCTACAGAGAAAACAATATCTAACATTACAACTATTACAGTCTCAGGACAGCTGTACCTGAACTGTTTTCTTACTAGAAAAGTACATTTCCCTTACTGTTGCTCTGTATCTTTGGTATAACCTTGCTGTTGCTCTGAATCTGTGCTTTAATGAAATGATGGTTCCAAAGCCAAACATTTATTGCAGACTGCTCTCCTTCGACTTAGATAGATGGTTATCTGTCTGCCTGTCCAATAGCCCCGAGTTAGAGATAGAGTGGGAGAATTGGGAGAATATGCTACACTTTCCAGTTTACCTGGTTCCTTCCTTTCTTTATGACTTAGCTGTGTTCCCCTCCTCCCCGGCCCTTTCTCATACCCCTTCTGGGGTTTTAACAATGAGTTTTTAGAATTATTTTTTAAATTAAATTTTAATGGCTTTGATTTAATTTACTTAATAGTTTTTAATTAATATTTAAGTTTTGATTATTTGGACCAGACTACTAACAGAAAAGATATAATCATTTGCATATACAACAAAAATAATAAAGAAAATAATTAGATTGTTCTGAGTTCCTCTCAATTAAAGAGTGTGGTATAAACTGAGTATTTTGAAATCATACCGACTCAGCATGATTAAAAGTAATAAGAGTCATTGTAAAGGACATTTCAGATATAAATTATACTATAAACATACATTTAGAAGAATGGCACAGTAATTCTTAAGTAATATAAGTGTTAGCCAATGATTTTACTAATTATTCTTTAGAACTTCCTTCTGTGAAAAGCAATATCTCCACTTTCTTGAAATTGTATAAAAAGGTTAAATGAGTTTTCCATATCATAAATAAACAGGAATAGAACACAGAGTTTTCTTAATCTTAGTCTCTTGTTGAATTTTCCAAGTACACTGTTAAATTCTATTATTTACCTATAATTTATTTTTTATTATTTGCTGGAGCTCAAGTGAAAATAATTTCTTACTGTTTATTTGAAAAGATGTCCAAACCCAAAACAAACATTTTATCATTAAACAAAGAGAAGAACATGTGTGGAGACTGGACAAATGAGCGCCCAAGGTGGCAGTGGCTTCTCCTTCTCATAACCATCTTAATCTTACTCCTCTTTTCCTGCTATAACTGTTATGGCCAGAGGTCTCCCACATCATGGTCTACTATTTCCATCTATTTCCATGACTTCCCCAGAGTGGAGCATTCTCTTCTCCCATCCTTAGAATTTTACTCTAGTGTACACAGAGCTGAGTCATGTTGGAAAGCTAACCCCAGAATTTACCAAGCTGAATGTTAAGATAATTGTCCTTTCTATTGATTCTGTCCAGACTATCTTACCTTAAATAAGGATATTAATACATACAATTACAAGGAAGTTGTCTTTCCCCATCACTGAGAATCAGAAAAGGAAACTTTGCCACAAATTGGGCTTGTTAGACCCAGATCAACAGGATGGAGAGGCCTTGTGGAATCTATTTTTCACCAGAATAAGAAGCTGAAGCTTTCTATCCTCTACCTAGCAGTTTTTCCTTTCAACTGATTCCTCTCAATTGACAGCATACCTGTCAGCTAGAAATGTGGAGATAGTTCATGATTATTTCAAATATCTCTGAAGAAGAGACCAAACAGTTGTTTCCTAAAGGAGTTTTTTACCAAAGAGTTCTCTTCAGGAAAGAAATACCTAAGCACATCCCTCAGCCTTAGATTACTCCAGAAGGACCATGCTGGGGGCTGGCTGGGACTCCTTTGAAGAAATTTACCCAAAGGGATATCAGCATGTCATTCATGTCTTTCTACAGTAATTGATTTAAACATCTTGGAGTGATGAAAGCCAAGATTCTTTTGGGCTTCTTTTCTAAGGAATGACTAATTAAATGAAAATGGCACTGAAAGTCCCCTGTGATGCCTCTCCCTGTGCCATTTCACTAGAGTCAATGAATTCCCCTTGCACTATGCTGGCAATCTCTGGGATGGCACTGTTTGGAACTTAAACCTTTATGAGATCTGCTTCAGATCTCTATAAGCAGTCAACTTGTGTCATTGGCATCAAGCATCTTCCTAAGAGCACTCTAGGAGCTTTAACTGACCTAATAGACAAATCACTTCTTTTTCTCATTACTTCCTTGAGTCTAGTGTTGATCTTCATCTCTCTTACTTTATGACCAACAACTTGTAATAATTTAGGTACCATATTTCCCCATGTATAATACACACCTTAATTTTGGGGTTCAAAATTTGAAAAAAATGTATTACATAAAGTTAATGAACTCAAATTTTCTTCATTATGATATTCAAGAACCTTCTGCCCATAGCTTTCAGGCATCTTTGGGCAAGTCTGGTGTGTGGATGCATGCTCAATCCATTCTGGTTCATGAACCTGAAGTACCCATTGTGTCCTCCTTTGAAATCAGTAAGTTCTTTTTCATCAGTATTTCTTCTGAGCCATTTTTGTGGACACAGGAATTCTAATGGTCCTTTGATCTTCAATCCATCTCTTCAATTCCCTCTCTAACTCAGACCATTTTTCTGACTTACGTCTCATGGCCTTCCTCTGCCATGGCTTTTTCAGTTGGGCTTCTTCTTCCCATAATTGGATTGTTTTCTCACTTGGAGGAGGACCAATATTATGTTCAGCAGCACAATTTCCATTAGCTTTTGCAAACTGGGTCACTTTAAACTTGAATTCAGCACAGGACAAAAATATTTTCTCAGCCCTTTCTGGGCAAAACATGGCAAAACATCATCTAATATACCAGTACCATATGCAAAACAATGAGCGCAAGGAGAACAAGTGCATAAAAAGTGAGAAATGCAGGTAAAAAAAAATCTACAATCACTCTATAAAGATGCTCTCAGTTTTACATCCCAAATTTTTTGGAAAAGGGTACATTTTATATATGGGAAATATAATATGTAAGATTTTTTTTCTTAAATTTTGAGTATTCTAATCACAGTTAGGAAAAACTTGGAGATTCTTATCTTTCCAAAAGAAAATTGGAAAGCAGAATATAACCTTAAAATATTTTTGTTAGATTGGGGAAAAGAGCTTTATAATTATGTTACAATACATGGTTAAGACTACAAGGAAGTTGCACAATGCCTGCTATCCATGTATAGAATGGTGGAGGGATATAATTATGACTTCCTTTTTAAATAATTCAAGGATCTAGACATGGGAAACTGCTCTTAAATGTTCATAATAAGGTAAAAGCATGAGAAAAAAGGAAAGGATAACAATACTGTTTTTTTTTACCCCAAAATGTCTCTGTGGTGGAAAGTTTTTTTTGTTTTGTTTTCTGATATTTTGCCTTTAGGGAAGCCACAAATAAAAGCCTTTTTTAACTATAAAAAGAAAAAGAAAAATAGCATATTGCTATTTTTCTGAAAAGCTAGATGCATTCATGCCAAACATTAAAGAAACACTACTTTAATTCTCCCTGCTTAGATTTCTTTTGAACCATCATTTCTCAATAACAAACTGTACTGAGAAGTTATATTAAAGGAGAAAAAAAGAAAAAAGGATTAATTACCGTTTAAAAGAAATAATGTGAAAAATTAAACAGGAACTCTATAATCTGGAGAAGCAATGAACACATGGCCATTTCACCTCATCCAGTTATACAGCACAAAATAAGAAGGGTAAGGCTCAGGGATCTTTATTGTTGTTTTGTTTTTTTTAATATTGTTTTGAGGTGCTCTTGACATTCCTACTGTTACTTTTCAAGTGCAGTTTACTAGATAGATAGATAGATAGATAGATAGTTAGATAGATAGATAGATAGATAGATAGGCAACTCTGAGCAAAGACCAAGGTTTGTCACTTCATTCAGGGTCATCCCCAGTTATCCTGGTCTATTTCTGGCCATTGTACTCATATGACTCTGAGGAGAAAGTGAGGCTTGTGACAGCCCTCCCTCATTGAAATCTAATTCACTTGCACTTCATGGCATCGCCTCCCTGATTTTATGATACTTTTTGAGAAGAAAGGGGAAGCAACAACTATAAGAGAAACTTAAACAAAGAAGGCAATTGGAAAGTTAGGGCAATAAACTGGGGAAAAGTGATGAGTCCCTCAAGCAAGGTAGAAGCTATGTGAATGGAATAAGGAATCTTTTGCAACAGATGTTGTGAAGGTAAAAATACCAAGATTTGGCAAGTGATTCTATATGTAGGAGGGATCCAGAATAATGCTGAAGTTATGAAAGTGGTAGAATGAAAGAAAAGTGGTTCCTTCCATAGAAAAGGGGAAATTTGTTTTGTTTTTTAGGTTTTTGCAAGGCAAATGGGGTTAAGTGGCTTGTCCAAGGCCACACAGCTAGGTAATTATTAAGTGTCTGAGACCGGATTTGAACCCAGATACTCCTGACTCCAAGGCCGGTGCTTTATCCACTATGCCAATTATCTGCCTCTGAAAAGGGGAAATTTGGAAGAGAGGAAGTGTTTAGAGAGAAAGAAAATGAATTCAGTTTTAAGTATGTTGAATTTAAGATGTCAACAACAACTTTAGTTTGAAATGAACAATATGAAATTGGTAATGTGGAAGGGATAGAATAGGGGAAAGATATTTAGATCTGGATGTCAGTGGCATAAAAAAACAATAATTCAAGTTCCTGGGCAAAATAGTCAAAATAGGACAGAGATTCTGTTTCCTTCCCCCTGTTGTGGCTAGTAATATATCTATGTAGCTATAAATATAAATTTTTTGAAATGGAAAATCTAGACATCCGAAGCTCAAGAGTGAAAATAAAAAGCAGAGGTTATTTTTAAGCTTTCTACAAGTCAGTGAAACTATCATCATATGTATGGGATATATACATACATACATATATGCATACATATATATTTCATTGTAGTAATCTTTTACCTAATGCAATATTTCTTAACTTCCTTGAACTTCTATACATAGATACACACTTGCAGTAACTATTCCACATATACTTCAGAACAATGATTTGAATTAATAGCTTTAAGTGTGGTTGTAAATGCCCCTTATCCACTTTTGTTCTGGAAACGACTGCTGTCTCTAGGAGAGCAAATTAGTCAGCAAGAATAATTTCTTTCTCATTTGTCATTACAGCAGAGAGAAATCAATTTAAAAAGAGTTTGGGTTCAGCACTTAATTTTACTCTAAAATGGGATTCTCCAAATTAGAACCATTTTCCTGTTATGTAATTAGAAGTCACAACTGACCCCTTAGTTTATTGGAACAATAGATGACCGCTTTATGGAAAATGCTATTAGTTGAGAGGAGCTCTGAAAAAAAGGGTTAATAAGGAAATAAACTGTGTCCTACTTCCCTATTTTGCCCAGGGCTAGTCTTGTGAGAAATGAGGTTGGAACTCTATAACCTGGAGAAACAATAAGCATGTGGTCATTTCACCTCATCCAGTGATACAGCACAAAATAGAAAGGATAGAGTCAGGGATCTTTAGTGGTGTTGTTTTTTAATTGTTTTAAGATATATAACTTTCTTGCTACTGCTTTTTAAGTGTTGGCTTCTATATTCATATCTGTCTTATTTTTCGTGTCTTGAGAAGAATTCTTTGAAGTTATCAAAAGGTTTTTCTATAATTGTACAATCTTAGAGCAACACTAGAAAAGTGAAGAAGATTGAAGAAGGAAGACCAGTTAGTTGGGAGACTATTATAATAAACTAGGGGAAAAGTTTTGAGTTCTTGAACCAAGATGGAATCTATGTGGGTGGAGTAAAGAAATCAAATTGCAACAGAAATGAAAGTCTAGGATAAAAACTTGGAAAACTCTCATGGTTAGGGTGTGATATAAATGATGTGTCACCAAAAAAAAAAAGACTAAGAAAAAGTAGTAGCTAAGCAGTTTGGAGGAAGTAACTAAAAGTAAGGAATGTCACAAAAATTCAGAGTTGATTTTTCAAGAAAATACTATGGGCAACAAAAAAAAGAGAATGGACAAAGTGAGTTGAGAAAGTTTTCAGAGTTTGACTAAGAAAAAGAGATGAGATAAAGGATAATATATTGTGAATATGGTAGAATTGAGTAAAAGTTTTAATTGTTTTTAACAAGTTGACCTGAGTGTTCTGTAGTAAGTGATCTCCCATGTTGGGAAAAGGGAGTGACTGAAATGAAATAAAGTAATTATTTCCCTGAAGATAGAGAAGATTACAACAATATGTACAAGTGCCAAGAATGTATTTACCACTTAATTTTTTCTCTATTTTGGCTTAAATAATTTAACTACTAGATTTAAACATCTTTAATAAGATTGAATATAAGGATATGGGCAATAGGGGTGGCTAGGTGGCATAGTGGATAAAGCACCGGCCTTGGAGTCAGGAGTACCTGGGTTCAAATCTGGTCTCAGACACTTAATAATTACCTAGCTGTGTGGCCTTGGGCAAGCCACTTAACCCCATTTGCCTTGCAAAAATCTAAAAAAAAAAAAAAAAAAAGGATATGGGCAATGAATTCTTTGAATAATTATTCCAAGCACACTGATTTACTATGACAAGTAGGGAGGAGTTTGACCCCCAAAAAAAGAACTCAGAATCACAGAATCTAAGAATTAGAAGAGCTATATTTGTCAAACCATCCTGTCATCTCATCCTATCTGAACATTAGATTAGATTAATGTAATTAAAGGCTCTTTCTTGTCTAAATAGTAGTCAAATATTTATTAGTTAAGCATATAGCTATAGCTGAAATACATCTTCTTAAATTATAACTACATTTTTTTTCTAAAAACATAGCAGGGGAAAGCAAATCAATGATTCTACAGTCAAAGGACCTAACTTTTGAATCCCTGGATTTGAATTCCAGCTTTTAATATTTTTGTGAACTTGAACAAAACATTTCATCTACCCAGGTTCCAACTTAATTTATACAATAAGACGATTATAATTACTGTGTCTTTTATATCTAAATCTTTGATGTGATGATCCCATGACTCATGACTTTGCTACAAAAGAATAACCTCTTTTCTCTTTGATGAAATTCTTTGAAAGTAAAATTCTTTTGTTTGCTGTTGTATCACTCATGCTTAGCATGTGTTAATTGATGCTTTTTGGTTGATCTAGCCCTTATACCCTTGTTTTTTATGTTCTGATATTTTCTCATTTATTTTCAAATTTGTCAGCTATCACAATTCAAATTGTTTTATCTCAACTAGTTTTTGTTTCTTTTATTTGTTTTCTTGCACAGTAGAACTTCTCAAATATTTAAATGGAATAAAGGAGTTTCAGCATTTTTATCTTGAGATACAATTTTCTATGTAAATACATGGAAGAAATTCTTCTTGGAATTATCTATATACAATAGATGTAAGAGGCATAGAATGATATAAAGAAAGCTGGCTTGAAGTTGGGAGAATCTGGGTCCAAGTCTTATTGCCAACACTGACTGTGTGACCCCTAGGTAAATGATTTAACATCTCTCTATAAATTTCAGGGAAGGAGCCAGATTACCTTGGTAGTGGAAATTTCCTCACTTGGAAGTTTTTTTATGCCAAAAAAGCTGTATGTTAGTGATATGATTACATAGTATAACCATAGTATAACCATAGCCCTGAATAATTCTGATTTTAAAGATATAGTCTACATCTTTGTCTTACATTAAAACAATATATTCTTTGGATGATTACTATATATTAATCAAATGATTTCTCAAATAAAGAATAGGAATCAAGGGAAAATAAAGTACATATACTCAAGTGGATAGATTGTTAGAATTGGATTCATGTGATAAGTAGGAGCTGTCCACTACTAGCCAACAAGAACAACTCCAGTTTTCCTAATCCATATATGATCCAGATGACTACAGAGGAGAAAGTGAAGCTGGTCCTTCCTCACCTAAATTCACTTGTATCATGGGGCGGCTAGGTGGCGTAGTGGATAGAGCACTAGCCCTGGAGTCAGGAGTACCTGGGTTCAAATCCAGCCTTAGACACTTAATAATTACCTAGCTGTGTGGCCTTGGGCAAGCCACTTAACCCCATTGCCTTGCAAAAAACAATTCACTTGCATCTCAAGGTGTCATTTCCCTGATGTCATGGTCTTCTTCATGAATGTTGTGCTAACAACAATCAAGAAGATTCCTCATTCCTCCCCTCTCCTCCTTTATCCTACTCTTCTATCTCTTCTACTCTTCTTTCACATGGGGTATCAAACCCTAACTTGAAGGTATGTTGCCCAAAAGAATGTGAATTTTTGATCACCAACTTTGTCTCTTAACAAATGACCAATAGCAAGTCCCAGACCAAGCTCTATTCATCATTGTCTGGGGCCTGATTAGCTAAGAATGGAATACATAGAAATCTTTCTCTTTTTTGGCCAGAAACCCTGAGGATCTTGCCCTCCCAGAGTGATTTTTTTTTTGGTCTAGGATAAAGAAGATCACCTGTGCTTCTTTTCTTTCTGACCCATGCTTAATTGCTGAATGGACAGTGACTCTGTCAAACTGAGAGTTGTAAAGATCTTAGATTAAAATGGCAAAAGGCTTTCACTGCAGTCAGGGATATCTCCAGCCATCCTGATGGTCATTGGACTCAGATGGCACTAAAGAAAAACATGAGGCTGATGACATTACATGGCCCTCCCTGCCTTAAATCACTTGCATGTTAGAGCATTACCTCCCTAATGTCAAGGTCCTCTTTAAGAAGGAAGGAGTCAAGATGACAGAGTTAAGAAAACAGGGACTTGCCAGATCCCTTCCCCAAACACTCCAAAATCCATAAATAATGACTCTAACTAAATTCTAAAATGACAGAACCTATAGAAAGACTGAGTGAAACAATTTTCCAGTCTAAAACAACTTGGAAGATCCAAGGGAAGAGTCTGTAGAATCAGGGTTAGAAAGAACCCGCCGTGCAGCCAGGGCTGGGCCATCCAGGAACAAACTGGGGAGTGACTGGGTCCATGACTATGGTGATGGTTTCCAGATCACTCAGCTAGATATTGCCAAGGACAACTTGGAAGGTCAGCCCTGAGTGAGATTGGAGCCCAGTCCAGCTCAGGCCTCAGCAGTACAGACCAGACCCCAGGAGACCAAGATTAGGTCTCAGGACTAACTGAATCAGCCACTGAAGCTAGCTCCAGAACTTTCAACCCAGAAACAACAAGGGGCCTCAGAAATCGCTTACACGGTTCTCTTTGCTATACCTGAGGAAGGACTTCATTGCTTTGCCTGTACATAGATCTGAGTTGCAGTCTGGGACCCCAGTTCCAGGAAGACGAGCAGAAGCACAACAGAAGTTACTACCATATCAGAGTAGGGACCCTCCTCACAATTCCAGGGCAGAAGGGAGTGTTTGTGGTCACCCATAGATCAGAGCACAGACCAGGAGAGTGGCACAAACCTCTCATAAAGCGTTGGAAGAGTTTAAAACTTCCAAGTTCCTAGAATTATCTCTGAAGACAACAGCAAACACCCTCAGAAACTTGGGAAAGTGTGTCCTCCACCCTCTACTATGTATATCACAGCCCCACCTTAACAAAATGTTAAATCAAATCATAGACTAGGGAAATGAGCAAACAACAGAAGGAAAAATATCTGACCATAGAACCATATGGAAAATCAAAACACACACTCAGAAAAAAGATAACAAAATCAAAGTTCCTTTATCCAAAGAATCTAAGAAAAGGATTTTGTAAATCAAGTAAGGAAGGTAGAAGAAAAATTAGGAAGAGAAATGAGAGTGATGCATGAAAATCATGAAAACTGAGTCCACAGCTTGGTGAAGGAGATAGAAAAAAAATCTGGAAGAAAGTCAATGAGGAGAAGAATGTCTTAAAAAGAATTAGTCAAATGGAAAAGGCAATAACACAAAAGCTCACTGAAGAAATTAATTCTTTAAAATATGGAATGGAGCACAGGAAAGTCAATGACTTCATGAGAAATCAAGAAACATAAAATAAAATCAAAAGAATTAAAAACTAGAAGAAAATATGAAATATCTCATTGGAAAAGCAACTGATCTGGAAAATAGATCCAGAAGAGATAATTTTGAAATCATTGGACCACCTGAAAGCCATGACAAAAGAAGGAGCCTAGACATCATTTTTTCAAGAAATTATCCAGGAAAACTGTCCCAATATTCTAGAAGAAGAGAGTAAAATAGAAATTAAAAGCTACCAATCACTTCCTGAAAGAGATCCCCAAATGAAAACTGTCTGAAATATTATAGGCAAACTTTAGGGTTCTCAAGTCAGGGAGAAAATATTGTTGGCAGCCAGAAAGAAACAACTTAAAAATCATGGAGCCACAGTCAGGATAACATAAGATTTAACACCTTCTTCATTGAGGGATCATAGGGCTTTGTATAGAATATTCAGGAACTACTCAGTAAAATTGACCTCAATTTTCAGAGGAAAATATAAACATTCAATTAAGTAGTGGAGTTTTAAACTTTCCAAATGAAATGACCAGAGCGGGACTGAAAATTTGATCTTCAAATATGATATTCAAATGAAGAATAAGAAAGTACACAAGAAAAGAAAATCTTAAGGAACTTAATAATATTGAACTAGTTATATTCTTGCACGGGAAGAAAATATAGATAATGCATATGAACTTTCTCTTTTATTAGGGGGAGCTAGAAGGGGCATATATAAACAGAACACATGTGGGAGTTGGATAACATATTTAAAAAGTTAGACTTAAAGGACAAGATAAAAATGTATTAGGAAAAAAGGGAAAGGGGGAGGTAGAATGGGTTATTTCACATAAAAGAGGCAAGAAAATGTTTTTGCAGTGGAGAGGAAGATGGGGGTAGTGAGGGGAGTGAGTGAGTCTTGTTCTCATTGAAATTCACTCAGAGGAAATAACATACACAGTCAAATGTGTATTGAAATCTATCTTACGCTTGAGGAAAATGGGAGGGAAAAGGGATGGAAGAGAGGGGGGCATGTAGGTGGTAGTAGGGAGGGAAGATTGTGGGAGGAAGTAATCAGATGTGAAACACTTTTGAGGTGGAATAAACGGGATGGAATAAATGGGACTGGGGGGGGGAATAGAATGGAGGGAAATACAGTTAGCAATCATGACTGTTAGGGAAAATATTTAAACAAGTTTCTTTGATAAAGACCATCTTTCTCAAACATAGAGAACTGAGACAAATTTATAAAAAAGTAAGAACCATTCCCCAATTGATAAATCAAGAGAAATGAACAGTTTTCAGATTAACTTATCAATGTTATCTATTTAAACCATTTTTAAAAAATATTTTAATTCATTCTTGATAGGAGAATTGTGATTTGGAACAATTCTGAGGTACTCTCTTATGCCTGTTGGATTGGCTAATATGACAGGAGTAAATGACAAATATTGGAATGCATGTAGTGAAATTTAGACATTTATTGACAGTTGGAGAAGTTGTGAAATGATTCAACAACTCTGTAGAGCAATTTGGAACCATGCCAAAAAAGGACTATAAAAACAAAACATACCTTTTTACCTAGCAGTGCCACGAGCAGATGCAGTGGGAAATGTATAAAAATAATAGCTATGTTGTACAATGATCAGCTGTAAATGAACTACCATTTCTCAACAATGCTATGACCCAAAAGAACTCTGAAGGACTTATGATAAAGAATGCTACTTCCAGAGACACAACAAATGGTGTCTGAATACCAAAATAAATAAATAAATAAATAAACATACAACAACAAAGAATCAGGAAGATTTACAATTGAATCTTGTAACTAATTGGAAATGACCATGAACAAGATGACACCTCTCCCAGTTTGAATTTTCTCATTTGTAAAATGGGGAGGATGATAATACTTGTAGTCAGTAACTCACATGATCAAACTCAACCTACAATGTATTAAGGAAGTTTTAATGCTATAAATGTAGAAGTTACTATTCCATATGGGCATGTGTATATATGTATGTATGTATATATATATATATATATATATATATATATATATCAGAAAATGTATTATATTAAACTGTGCTTATCTCTAGTTAGAATTAACAAGAGACTAGATGAGGAAGAAAAGATTTACCTATTTTAGGACATCATTCAGTTCTTTACTATATGCATATCAGTTATTATTTCAGCCCTTTGTATTTTTTCTATTAGCATATTACCATATCAAAATGGCTTTGAAAAGATGGCTGTTAGCTTGGATCCTTTACAGGGCTAGAGACAAATATAAAATTTGGCATACTTGCTGATTCATTAGAATCAATGAAAATCTAATAAGACCCAATGCCATGTTTCCTTTTATTTAATAACTAAACTGAAGTTGAAATGTTTTGGAATTTGGAACCTATGCCAGTTATTACAATTTTTCCTGGAAGTCTAAATGTGATTTCAAAAGAGAGAGGAAAAAAATTACATTGACTGTGTTACTCTGTTCTCATAATGTAATCTTTTTCTCCTTTGATTTATACTGCAAGATGGGATTTCCTACATTTTTATCTTGTTTTGATGGAATTGTTGCAGCTATTGTACATTTTATGCTTCAACTTTTGTGATTGTTTTGGATTCTGAATCCTTAGTGTTCTCTGTGTTAAATAAAATCAGTGTTTTCTCCAATATGACTCCATTATGTTTCCCAAATTGTTGTAATTATCAATTTAATGCAAGCATTTTTAGTAGACTATATAGCTCCACTTTTTTAAACATGAAAAGTGAGTTAAAATATCTTTAAATATAAAAAAGAAAAATAATGTTTCTGTCTATACTTTACCTCTCAGTTCCAAAATGCAATTTCCAACATAGACACCCTCTACAAATCACATTAGCAAACACTTATTAAACCCATATTCTGTTTGACTCTATAGGAATAAGGCAAAGTAATATACATGGTTCCTGTCCTCAAGAATATCACAAACTATTTGGGTAATGAAGACAAAAATCCTGTAGAATTTTTAACAATGAAATATTCAAACATTATTTCAGGGCACTCTTTAAAGATAGGATGGCATATGCTTGATAGTAAGAAATAATTTCTATAGGAATTAAAGTGAAGGAGAGATAATTTCATGCTAGTATAGTCTGGGAAGACTCACTGATAAGATATTTGAACCAGGTTTTAGAGGAATGGTATTTGTGTAGGCAAACATGATATAGAAGAGAATTTTAGATGAATCATGAAAAAAATACAGACAAAATTAAACATGTTATGGGACACTAAATTTGACTGGACAGATGTTCACTTAAAAAGGTACTTTAAGATGAAGTTGTGAAGATTCCTAGGGGACAAATTGATTTTAGAAAGCTCATCCTCCTGGTTCCTTAATGTTAAGAAATTAATGCTGTTTAAGCTATTTTATGATAATGAAAAAAGAAGAGACTTATAATAAGTTCTCTGCCCCTTCACTTGTTAGTTTGTTCTGAAAAAAAAAAGGATTTTAAGTCCCACTTTAAACGACTTTTTAACTTTTTATAAAATTCCATTCTTTCATCGATAACTAAGTCTGTTATTTGAATCTAATGTATATTCACTAATCTCTTGTTTCTCTTACATTTTTTTGGTTTGATTTTGCAAGGCATTATGGTTAAGTGACTTGCCCAAGGTCACACAACTAAGTAAGTATTACGTGTCTGAGTCTGGATTTGAACTCAGGTCCTCCTGACTCCAGGGTTGGTGCTCTATCCACTGTTCCACCTTGCTGCCCCATCCTCACATATTTTGAATTAAACTGTCAGATCCTTTAATGTATAGAACCCTAGATTTTGAATTAGAAGATGTAGTTGAAGTCCAAGTTCTGCTACATACCTCTTTGAGTGATTTTTTTTTTAGTAGGGAGTAATCACTTAAACGCTCTAGTCACTCAGTTTCCCTATCTGTAAAATGAGAGGGCTGGACTAGTTTATCTCTAAGGACTTTTCCAATTCAAAACTACTAGAGGCTACCTTGTTTCACAAACCTTTCTCCCAAGTCTCCTTCCTTGGATTTCCAACTCTAGTTTCTACTAACCTCTTTTGGACATGGTTATTTTTCCTGTTTAGAACCATAATTTACCAAGCACAATGACTAGAACACAGTAGTTATTTGATAAATGACAACTGGTTGATAGAATGTTTCTTCTGAGATTTTTCTAGCTTCTATAGGCCTCACGTCTCGAAGAAATATGTTTTCTGTCAGCCCCTCTCTTATTTCGACAAACTCTTAGCCACGACCTGCCAAATTTTGATGTGACAATGTCCTCTATCCTCCGGGAGTTTCTAATTAGAACAAATACGCACAGCTAGAGAGGTGGTATTCTTCTAAAATATTAATTGACAATTAAGTGGTTGACTTGAATACCTCTCTTGGCAGAATACCTATTTTAATTTGCATTTACTAAAGAGCAGAAGATCTTTAAGATACATCTTTACTTTTGTTGGGGTTAATTCTCAGATAAATAATAGCAAGAAGTTAAAGGCAACAATAACATTAACAATGAGATAACTGTATACTCTAGTACAAAAGAGAAAAGTAGAGTTGGCACTAAAAAGCAAATATTTAAGGTATATACACAAATAAATTTCCAAGAATACACAATGCATGCCTCTGTACATAAGGTTTAAAATGTTTCAGAAGAAAAAAATGTTTCAGAAGAAAGACATGAAGTTATAATGTTAGAAAAATAAGTGAAGTATATATATTTCAGGGCCCGGAAACTTCTTTCAAAGAACACTAAATAGGTAACCTTTCATGCTTCCATCTCCTAAGACTCATTCTGTATTTTATTGTTGAGATGCTCATAAAATTTACTCTTTTAGATTTTTTTGTATATAGGAGTAAAATAGAGAGAAAAGAATGAGGAGGTAAATCGGAAGTATAAGTAAAGAGGCAATGAAAAAAGGCAGTATAAAGCAACTCATATAAGGCATGTGGAAATCACCTGTTTTCTGCTGCAAAATGTGTAGAAAGCAAATTCGTCAAAGTCCCTGTCATAGAACCTACTTTGTTATTTAGAGAATTGTTTATCATAGCAATTTAATAGTGAAATGCAGATTCTTTGCTGCATGAGGTACATCACGTTTCCAATCAGAGGAACTAAGTTTAAATTCCATGTCTAACTGTGATATTTCCATTGATCCCTATGGGTCTGTTACTAAACCAGTCTAGACATCAATTTCCTGATCCATAAGTTATGTAATCAGATTAATCCTGTGGGCCTATTATTTAACTACTATGGCCTTCAATTGTCTGATTCACAAAGTGAGGGTTTTACACTAAACATCCTCTGAAAGTCTATGCAATCTCTAGATCAATTATCCCATGATCTCAAATAACAGAGGACATTATTTCTCAACTGATTTCCTAAATTAAGAGAATTATTATTTGGAGTGGAGGAGTAAGATAGGAAAAAAGTCAGTTAAAATTAATTCAAAATAAATTTTAAAATATTCTGTCCATCACCAAATGTCCTACAGAGCTTTTCATCGCTCTTATTGCAAATAAAAGGATACAGACTCCCCTGCCCCCCCTAACAAATGTCATGCCTTATAAAGAGAATTTTCCAGAAAGCTGTCAGCTTTACCTGGTGTTGTTGCTACAAGATGCCTAGGACTTTAGCTTGGTGGGCAGGCTTGAAAGTAATGCCACTGAGAACAGTCTACTCCCCTCTGCTACTGCTTATTATCTTTTAAACTGTGGGCTTAGGGAGGCTCATTAGTGTTTATGGAAGTGAGCATATGATTGCAAATGAGGATTTGAGTAACATAGAAGTGACAGATCCTGCAACAATTTGGATTTTAACCTATTTGACTAATAGTATAATTTCAAATTGTGTAAACAGTAAAAGGGCTGTTGTCTTGGTGGTACTGAGGTTTAAAATGTTTCAGAAGAAAGAGAGCTATTATTTATCTCTTGCCTCTTGTCAGTATGAAATCTGAGAGGGATAATTTAAAAATTGTTATAAGAACAGTGCTTGTTTCATATAGGTTAGTCTGTTTTAGGGCAAGATAGGGTCATCGTGAGTTTGGATCCCATGCTTTCTGAAACTTAAAAGCCAAGCCTATGGGGAATACTGTCTAAAAAATCTCATTGCCCTAAAAGATCCACTTTCTGACCTAGTATGGCTTATTAAGCCAGTTGCTATGGTGAATGGGAAGAGGGTTAGCTATTTTACCTGAATTACTATATCTTTAAGCATAGAAATCATATCATTTTAATCTATTATTGCTAGTTAAGTCATTTTTATTGAATTTAAAAGTCCATGAGTGTCTCATTTCATTTTAACCTCAAGCCTGAATTATTGGACCAGCCTGAGTTAGGTCTAGTCCAAAATAAGATTTAATGGAATGCCAAATGAAGTGATATATTAATTAAAGAAATGTATCATATATTTATATCTTAATAATTTTGAGATAAAAGAAAATAAAAAGTTTTCTAAGTAAATATATGGTGTTGGATTTTAAATTCATTTTATACTCACTATTTTAAAAATATAATGTTAATTATAGTATTGTCCAACTTTGATGCTTGTGACAAAATTGGAATAAATAATTCTAATAAAGACATGAGAGATAACAAAGAATTTAAAATTTGGGGAGAATAAGATAGTTCAATAAAATACATTAGGTTACAGAAGACTGATTGAGCTAAAAACTAATTATGGCATCCTGTGTTTAGTCACTGAATATTAAAACCTCTTCCTCTAATTCTCAGATTAATGATAGCAGGAATTTAAAGGCAACAAGAAGAGTTATTGATGAGATAACTATACTCTAGTACAAAGAGAAAAGGAAAGCTGGCACTAAAAAGCAAATATTTAAGGTATGTACACAAATGAATTTACAGGAATACACAGTGCATGCCTCTGTGCACAAACACTGTATATTATATATATATATATATATATATATATATATATATATATATGTGTGTGTGTGTGTGTATGAATACATATAGACACATATAAATACATGTACACATATACATACACACTCTAACAGATAAAACCATCAGTAAACCTCAAGCTAATTGGTTAAGTTTCTGAGATCAAAATTTGCATTCCTTTGGGCAGACCACCATTAGGTAAGGGAGTTAAGCCCTATGTGAATGGAAGGAAAGAAGGAAGGAAGGAAGGAAGGAAGGAAGGAAGGAAGGAAGGAAGGAAGGAAGGAAGGAAGGAAGGAAGGAAGGAAGGAAGGAAGGGCCGGACCAGAGGGAAGGTGGTAGTGAGGAAGAAAGAAAATGTAAATAGCAATTGTTTCTGCTTTGATCAGAAACCTTGATGGTCTTCCTCCTCCAAATTTGAGATATACATATATATATATATATATATATATATATATATATATATATATATATATTTGACTAAGCAAGAAGACATGATGTCGCCTCAGTCAAATCGAGACCTTGCACACTTTTTAGTTTAAAAGGGTCAAGGTCTCTCACAGCATCTAGTGCCATTTTCCATGTCCTGAGCCACATCTGGTTACTGGACACAAATGGCTCTGGAGGAGAAGGTGAGATTGGCTTTGCATAATTCTCCCTCACATAAATTCAATTCACTTGCATCATGATATCTCCTCCCTGATTGTCATGGTCTTCTTCGAGGACAAACAAACAACAATACAACACTGAGAAAATTATATTAGCTCAGCAACCATTTTCTATCACACCTTTTATAGAAGGACAATTCCAAATTCATTTTCCATTTTTACAAATAGCTAAATGAAGAAGCAGGATTGTTTGAGTATCCTTAACTTTCTGAATACAGAAGATGTGACAAAAGGGAAAGGCATCAGGTTGAAAAATTCAGATTAAATGGTAATGATTTTTCTCAAGGGGAATTTAGTTTGCCATCTATATTGGCAGCTGTCACTGTTAGGTAGTATAATGATCCACTTGTTCATGGAAGAAAGTGGCCAATTGCATTTTGCTTTAATGAAATGACATGCACCTTAATAGGTGAGGATGCTATTAAAAGTTGTATCCTGAGAGAATTGAGCTATTCACATAAAGACTAAAACTTGTGATTAAAAGGCCAAAAAAGAGAGTGTGCAGTGAATATGTCTATGGCGATAAGTCCAGAGAGCTGCATAATTTTTTGTAGCTTATTATTCATTTGGCAGATGGAGACTTCAGTTTTCATATAAAAAGGAGATCATTTTACTAGTATAATTAGTGTTCCAAAGTGGACCCTTTGATGAATTCACTTGAGATCCATCATAATAGATGAACACTTAGTTGTGTTTCTTTTGTTTTTTAAGTTTTGAAATGTAGTGAAAATTATTACTATATTTTATTTAAGCAGGACAGAAATATGATATATATATATATATATATGGTAATAACCATATCCTGAGCTAATCAAGCTCAGAGTCTATAAACTTTACAAAGCAAATGCATCTGTTGGCAGCTTAGTCTATAGAGTTTGGAACCAATGAAGTTTCATACTCCCAAATCAAATTAAAGGTAATTTATGGACTAAGCTAGGACTGTGGATGGAAATCTACCAACTACGGTCATTTAGACCAATAGCATAGGATGGATAGCTGCTTGCAATAAGTACTTTCTAAGCTATTTTCAATAAAGAAGGGTTGTCACTGGCGTCCAATTTCAGGATATTCACTACAACAAGATTCCAGTGGAACTTTCAGATGGATATGCCCAAAACATTAATTGCATCTTTGGGGCTGCAGTTCTGTGAATAGGTCTGAGGTAGAGATAGAGAGTAGGAATAGGAGTCTTTTGCCATTAGAAGGACTAATACAACCATGGGAGAAGATATACAAACCAAGCCAAAAATACAAAACATGGGAAAATCAAATCAGAATTAAAGGGGACAAAAGCCATCTAGTCCACCTTATACTTTAATATTTTTTTTTTCTGTGACATCCCTGACAAGTGACCAGCGAACTTTTAATTAAAGGCTTCCATTCTGGTTGAAACTACTACCTCCAAAGGCAGTACTTTGACTGATTTATAGCACTGTTGATAAGTATTATGCTTATAATCTATTACATTGTAGTCTATTATGCTTATAATCTATGGATGAGTTTTTAATAGGGAAAAATTATATAGCCATGCCTTCAGATATTATACTTATGAATTTGACATGTATAACATTTTCCAAGTCATACGATTATAGATTTAGAATTTTAAGGGATCTCTTTATACCATCTAATATAAGTCCCTTTAGTTTCCATATAAAGAAATTGAGTTTAAGGTAGACTGTGACTTTCCCAAGGTCACAAAAGTCATAACCATTACAAATGAGATCTAAATCCAGTTTCTTTGAGTCTGGAAATATTCTTCTTTCTACTACTCTGCCCCACTCCTTCAATTAATGAATAATTTTACATTTAACCCTATTAAATTTCATCTTAAAAGGTCCTTCCCAATTTTATACACAAATTAAGAGTTGAATTCAAAGCTCAGTAGTGCCATTGACTGTGTGACTTTGAGCAAGTCATTTAACTTTTGTTCTCAGTTTCCTCATCTGTAAAATGAGCATGTTGGACTACATGAAATCTAATGGTTCTTTGTACTCTAGATCTAGGTTCCTGATTCTATAATCTTATTTTAGATCCTGACTTTGTCATCTAAAATATGAACTATACTTCCAAATGTTGTATCTTCTACAAATTCAATAAGCACAGCATTTATGCTTTTATCTAAATCATTGACAAAAACATTCAGTATTACAAGGCTAAGCAGAGACCCATGTTCAGTCTACTTGAGATCACTTTACGATGACATGAACTCTTTGAATTTTCTAATTATTATATAAATTATCAAGTCTACATTTTTTCTCATAATCTATTAATCAACCTATATATATATTTGCTTTTTGCAAGGCAATGGGATTAAGTGACTTGCTCAAGATCACACAGTTAGGTAATTATTAAGTGTCTGAAGCTGGATTTGACCTCATGTTCTCTTGAATTCAGGACTGAAGCTCTATCCACTGCAGCACCTAGAGGCCCCCAATCAACCAGTGTTTATGAATGTTTATTATTTGCCAGATATACATCTATATAAGTGAGAGTATTCTTGTCCTAAAGAAAGTTGCAGTCTATTAATTAACTATTAAATGGTGATAAATCACAGATACAAAATCAAGAATATAAATAGTTATGTTAAATCCCTTGCTGAAATCTAGGTATCTGGTCTCTTGCCATCTGATTTACAGGTGAAACTTCCATCTAAGTTTACTATTTCATTGAATATAATGACTATTCTTTTCTTTTTGTATCCCTGACATGCTGGATCTTATTTTGACTTTAATTGAATGCTTGATTATTTAATTATTTATCTATCATTAGGTGAGCTATTATTATTAGCATTCATTTAAGAACTTGAGAAATGTTATTATTCTAGTTGTTCTATAGATATTCCCCAGATATTAACCTTTCTAAGGTCTTTTTCTATTAATGTAGTGACTAGGACTAGACAGACTTCTCTAGGACTGATCTAACCACAGCAGAGTATTCAAGAAGCAATGTGTGGTTACCATATCATAAACTTTATTCATTAAGCTTTCAGTCTTCTAAAACAAATTGCATATTTTTTCAGGCTAATTTCTGCCTACCATGAACTTATAGATTCAAAGTTCTGGGCAAGAAATGTCCAGAAAATTGCCAATAGATTGCATTGTGGCATAGCCTACAAGTTTCATAAGTGCAACCAGAATAAAATTAAAATGAAATAAGAAAAATATTTCATAAAATAAATGCTACTACATCAAAGCATTGATAATGTTAATTTGTGCTTTTCTAATTCAGTATATACTCTAGAGGTATACTTTATGGTTTAGTGCCTCCAATTTCTATTTAAGTCTATTATCACTATTCATTTCTTTTCTTCTTCACCACCCCTCCCCATTCTGACCTACAACACACCTACTTATCGACTGTGCTTATTGCTGTATCCTGGCTCTCAAACAGCTATCCTTTCCAATTTAGTGATACCTGAAAATTTTATAGGAATACTCTCTTCTCTATCTAAGACATTGAGAAAAATCATAAATATACAGGACTTTTAAGATTCCTTGGGCTCTCTAGGGTAGACCATCTGCCACACTGACATTGAATCATTATTCTGTACTTTACACTGAATCATTATTTCCCCACAAAATCTAAGTATACTAATATCTAGGCCATTTCAATCCATTTTAATTTATTTTTAAATTTATGGAATAAAACAAGCATTTCCATATAGTACAATAAAAAGATGACTGCACATGGAACTGCAAATAATTATATACATTTTAGACAAAAGTATGTCACACTAAGCCTTATTTTTAGGCTATATAAATTATATTTATAATATACTCTTTATTATACCCTTTATTTTTACCATGTATAAGATTTAAATGATCTTGTCAAAACATGAAATAATTTTAGTGTCATAGGATCTATTCTTGATGAACTCATTCTTTTTCTTTGTGATCACTGCTTCCTTTTCTATGTTTTCATTTACCATCCCTCTTCATTTACCATATCTTTAGTTTCCACTATCTATAAGCCATTTTTCATTGTCATTTATGAATGAAAGTTTGTTCTTCTAAGCAGAGAAAAATAGAAGAAAAATGGAAATTGAGCTGTTCACCCTTTTCTAAATGTTTTTATTATCACCATCTCATGAAAGTAGAAAAGCAGTGCTGTGTCTTCTATTATATTTCTCTCTATGCCCAACAAAGCTAAAACAAGAGGACTATAAAACGAGAAGAAGTAAAAATTCTTTTTTGTGGTCTTTTTATTTCTTCACCATCTTAACTCGTTCTGAACTGTAGTTCTCTTGACTACAATTTGTGTTTCATTGATGCATCCCACTTGTCCTTGCTCCTATTATCTAGATTTATCTTGTATAAAAGTTCAGAATATGTTTAGTTAACAAATCCAGTAACCTGGAAGCAAAGCCAGGGAGAGGAAATAAGTTTAGTCTACTATCATCTTTTCCCCATGGAAAAGGGGTATAGAAGTAAGAAAAAAATAAAGGTATAGAAAAAATCCTGAGGAATGGCAGGACAAAGGAAAAAACACTTGAGACAGTTTTCCCCCCAAGTCAAGATGCTACTGAAGTAAATTGTGCTCTAGTCAACCTAGTCTCTTACTCTCTTGCCCTACCTAGAAATTCTTTTTTTGTCTCTCATCTGAAACTCCTTATATGTCAAATTCTCCACGAATATGTCAAACTACATTAGTATGTATTTTCCCTTTATTCCCATTATAATTATCATTTATGGTCTATGAGGAAATAATGCTTTATAAATTTCTTTGTGGAATACGATGGGAATTAAATCTATGATTTCATTGAAATATAGAACTATTAGACAAGAAAATTCCTCTCAGGAAGTATGGGGAGTTGCCAAGGAACCAGGGACTGGGGGAAATAGTAACTTGTTCAGGGTCACAGGTAGGATATAGTACTTTGGTTTCTTGGCTTACTGACTTCCAGTCTGAAATTAGTAAGCCATGCTGTTCATCTTTAAAATAACTGAAAAATAAAATATGTAGCTACTTTGTCTTTCTAACTAAATTATATAGATCCTTGAAAGCAGATATTTTGTTTTATGCTCTTTTGGAACCAGTAAAATACTTAACATAATACTGGAGACATAATAAATGTTCAATATATATAATTTAAGACAATGTTCAATATATATCAAAGGGTATGAAATCTAATAACTACTGTGACTTGGAATCCTTAAGCCCTTTCAAATTTACTAATTTATCTATCATTAGGGGAGCTTGTTAAACTATTCAATTTGATACTTGTTGGCAAATTTAGGCCATCTCCCTCAACAACAAGAGAGATAGAAAAGTGGTATCTGTGGTGGGGAATTATTTAATATTTTTGTGTGAACCAGGCTGTTCCTAAAAGTAGCATGACTTAGGACCATTACCATAGAAAGCTAGTCATTATCAATTTCCAAATACTTATAATATTTTGCTTCCCTTTCCCCTCAACTACAGAAATCTCATTCATTCTGAAAATAAGCAATTTTTGTCATTTGAACTCAGATAATTTCTCCTATTGTAATTGAGTGATTATTGGAGAGTGAAGGAACTAAATAGAGTAAAACCGATTGACTTAGAGAAGTCAGGAAGAAGGGGACCTTTATCCTTCTGCAATGATCATGAAATAATCTTTTGTTCTGAATAGTGGTATTAGACTTAAATAGAAATTGGAGGCACTAAACCATAAAGTATGCCTCCAGTCTATATATTAACAATTGTCCTGATTGTTATTGGGAAGATCATAACAATCTGCTGCTTTTAGTTAATTTAGTTAATGTTTTAGTTAAATGGATTTTTTTGCTATATAGCTCCTTTTTAGGTATAAGAGGATAAATAAAACTCAATGTTGATATTCCTGTTTTAAAAATATAATTTTAAGGCTTCTATATGTATTTTAATTAGAGTCTATGTAAATATTTCATGAGTAGTAGTAATTAATGATCATGTAGCAAGAGCAAACAGTAATAATAGAAAGTCCATGCCTTCATCATATTCAATCTATGAAACGTTAAAAGATCCATAGAAAAATTATTCTACATGTTGGATAGGTTCTATATGGAAAAATTATAGGAGGACATAGACTAGAATCACAGAATAAGATGGAAATTAGATGGAAACAAAATAAAGTTATAAGTGAACTCAAAGGTCATAGTCCATCTTCCTCAACCGAAAGAACTGAGAACTCTTCTCTAAATAGTTTGTTGAGCATAAAATAGGTTGTAAGTGTCCTACATACATCTTCATTAATAAAGGGAGCCATAAGGGTGAGAAGCATCAAAGTTGGGCCAACCCTCCTAAATGTCTTGAACTTTCTCTTTAACTACCCAGTAGTTCTGGGAATAGGTCACCAATTGATCTGATTGGGAAATACAAAATACTTTTAGAAGATGATAGTGATTTTTTTAAAACTGTTCTTATGTTTTTCCTTCCTATCCCATAATTTTCTTTCTTTTCCCATAGGCCTATTCCTTTTATACAAAATGATTAATATATAAACATATTAAACACAAATGTTTATGCATAACTTTTTTTAGTTTTTTTTTGCAAGGCAAATGGGGTTAAGTGGCTTGCCCAAGGCCACACAGCTAGGTAATTATTAAGTGTCTGAGACCAGATTTGAACCCAGGTACTCCTGACTCCAGGGCCGGTTCTTTATCCACTACACCACCTAGCCACCCCCATGCATAACTTTTACTAGACCATTCATCACTGAGGAAAGGGAGATGGAAAAGCAGGGTGGTAGAAAAATGTGTAAGCTATAAATAAGTAAGTGGATGAATACTGGAAAACTTTTGTAACATGTAAATAGAAACATCAAAAAAGGTAGTGAATATGTTCTCCCTTGTGTCCTCACAAAATACATTTATTTACTACTTATATTTTTAAAGGAAATGAACAGGTTTTACTTTAGAGTTTTTTTTATTTCAAATCATTTGAGCATTTAAATGAATATGTCCCAGAAACCAGGCATTTTCTTTAAAAGTGATTTTATAGCACATAGTACAGGTCAGTTTAGAGCCTGGAAGCCTAGGTCATGGGCCCTAGTGGAGTCATCACAGGTGCAGATCTTGGTGATAATAGCAAATATTCAAACAAGTTTATACAATGAGAAATTTGAGGATTGAGGAGGAGGAGTGTTCATTGACAATAGCAATTGAACATGGATCAGTCAGTACCGAGAGATAGGCAAATAGGAGATGACCTCCTTGCCTTGAAGAGCCACCATGGAATAAATTCACCTGCAAAAAAAAGGGGCCCTAATCTCCAAAAGTGTTGTGGTTATAGTGGCATTCAGTGAGCTCAAGCTCTGGGGATTGTACTAACATAGCAGAGTGGAATAAACCTAGTTTAAATCTTAATTATGATGTTTGAGAAATAATAACTAGTCACAATGGCAATGCACTTTGAAAGTATTGTTATAGTCTTTAGTTAACCAAAAGAAACCCAGGGGATAGAAGAACAGCTTTCCCTAGACTTCCCATAGGCAGAAAATTTCTGATATTGAGAGAAATAATAGAAGTTTTTTAAGTTTTCCTGGATACAAAAGTTCTCTTCGAAGCACCCTGCCAGTAGCTCTAAGAAACAAGAGACATTAAGTTAATTGTCATGCATAACTGCTGTAGTGACAACAAAGGAAAAGAGAACAGAAAAAAATAATAATTTTATGATCATGGCTTCATAGATTTTGAATGGGAAGAGACATTTTTAAATCACTTAATCCCTTGAAGCAAATTTAAAATAATCGTCCTTTTATGTTGCTCTACTTCCATTTGTTTTTTGGAATAGATAAAATGAGGTCATTTTTACTTTCATTTTTTTCTTACCTAGCCTTAATCACTCAAAGGACATCATTGCTTCAGTCCAATAGAGACTTATTAAAGACCCTAGTTTAAAAAAGTCAAGGTCTCCCACTGTATGCAAGACTATCTCTTGTCATCCTGGTCAATATCTGGTCGATGGACCTAGATATCTCTGGAGGAGAACATGAGATCCTGACTTTGCACAGTCCTCGCTCACTTAAATCCATTTCTATTACACAATGGCATCATCCTCTTCTAGAACTAAGGAGAAAACAACAAAAACTTCAAAGTGAGTCAGGTCCTATCTACTCACCTGTCCATTCTTTCTTTCTTTTTTTTATGTATTTTTTGGTTTGTTATGTTTTTTTCAAGACAGTGTGGTTAAGTGACTTGCCCAAATCACTTAAATCTGAGTACAGATTTGAACTCATGTCCTTCTGACTCTAGAGTCAGGGTTCTAATCACTGTGCTACTTAGCTACTGCTCCCCATCATTCTTATACCTCCACCTTGATCCCACCTTCCCCACCCTCCACATTCCAGAACATAATAAAAATTAGACTTAACCCTAGGTTATAGGTAATTTTCTCAATATGGAATGGTGAGTATCTCAGATGTATCTCCCTTGATATCATGACTCCATTAATCACCAATATGACAATCAGGTAGAGCATCTGTGCTTTTACTGCCATCTGTGATATCCCTCCTCCTTCCATTTCTTCCTAGGTCTGGATAATTTAATTAACTTTACCAGTTTGTTATTGGGAAGATCATAACAATCTTCTGCTTTTAGTTAATTTAGTTAAGCAAAACAATTCTAGTAGACAGAAAATCCCTTTTCCCTAAACTTCCCACAGGCAGAAAACTTCTTGACAAAAACAATAGGAGTTACACATTTTCCTGGATTCATACAGTTCTCTTTTAAATGCCCTGCTAGTATCTCTAAGAAACAAGATGTTAAATTAATTGTCATGTCTAACTGCTATAGTGACACAAAAGTAAAGGAAACAGAAAAAACAACTAATTTTAGCTAGCAACTGTCCTTTTACAGCCATCCATGATGCTCTCTAACTAGGTCTTGATAATTAAATCAACATTACCAATTTGCTACTGAAAAAATTGTGACTATCTACTGCTTTTTTGGATATACTCAAACTCTCAATGAAATTCCCTTCTTCGATAAGGAGCTCACAGGTCCCTCATGGCCATCAATATCAGTCCTGTTCTTTTTTTATCTATATTCCACTCTACCCTATCCTTTTATTGTACATTCTCTAATAACCTTTCTTTTATGGATTTTCATATTAATAAAATTTCTCTCTCTCTCCCATACTCCAAAAAAATGCATATGTATTTGCATATCTCTATGAATTTCTTTTCAAAGTATATGTTGCACTGCACCCTTCTGTGTAATAAAAGCTCTGAGATCGGGACTATTTCTTCTGTTTTGTATCCTTAGCATATTTTACAGATTTTAGAATATAGGAGGTATGTGTGCTTAGCATATAGGAGGTTAATAAATGTTTGTTAAATTGAATTTGGATCAAGATCCCGGAATACGATGCTCTTATCAATAACTCTCTCCAATACACATCTTGTCCTCAGTACCTTTCAGGAGGTTTTTGGTTTTCGAGGAAAATTGTTTCCACTTACTCTAGCTGAGATTGTATCATTATCTCCAAAGTATATCCCACTATTAACACTATTGCTAGATATGAATATCTGTATAAAGACATATCATGTGTAATAGTGGACAGAGTGTTGGACATCAAGTCAGGAAGATGTGGGTTCAAATTCTACCTCGAATTTTAAGTGAAAATTATCTCTCATAGTTGTGAAGATAAAATGAGATAATATTCATAATGTTCTTTTCAAGTCTTAAAGTACTATATGTGATGGCTTTAATGTTGCTATGAAGATGATGATGATGATGATGATGATGATGTAAATTATTTTATCTCAATTTATTTATCTAAAAAATGGGCTAAGAATATCTGTACTTAGTGTTATTGTGAGCATCAAAGAGAAATGTATTTAGAGTTCTTTGCAAACCTGAAGGCAATATATGAGTTTCAATTATTTCTGTCTATGTTAGAAACAATGACTATATTCATATAAAAATCATTCTCTCTAAGATTTTAGAATAAAGTTTTAGGGAACTTCCAAACAGGAAAGTATTTGATCCTTTCATGGTATCACTGAATTTTTGTTTGCTTCTTTTGCCCTAGGTCCATTAACTATCCAATTATCTCTGCTTGGTTTATCCCAGCTCTGACATATTCTAGTGAGACTAAGACCTCTGTAAAAGTCCCATTTAAAAATTTTATAGTCAAAATCTAGGCTGCCCAGGAACTTGTCTTTCATTTATAACATTGTTATTCTAAACTTAACTCCCATTTCCCTTGATATTGTACTTTCTAGAACCAATTAATGATATTCCATCCCTACTGAACCTGCTTTATGACCCTTGATTAAACTATATAAAGTCAGTCAAAGTAACTAATGAAGTTATTTTCTTTGGTCTGAAGGTCTCAGACCAGGCAGGTTTTAGATGCAGCTTTCCTGAACCTAGAATAAAGTTCCCAACTTAGGTTTGTTGCTTGTTTTTTTTTTTTTTTTTGGTGCTATTGTTTGTTTGTTGTTCTTGTTTTGGGGTGTTTGTTTTGTTTTGTTTTCAGTAAAATTAGTTATTTCAGAGTGATAATTTTCACTTAGAGATACTGGTATTAGTGTAGTAGAGACAGATAAATTATTCTTAAAGATACTTTATGGGTAATAATAACTCATGTTTATGTAGTTTCTTTAAGGTTTATAGACCATTTTCCTCAGAAAAAGTCTGTAGGGAATTTTGATTATCACTAAGTCCAGAAGAGTGGGAATGATGAATCCCTCTGAGATGGCTATATTGTTCAGATTTGTACTGCATACTTCTGGTGGGATGAAACCAATTGCCATATTTTATATAACTACAACTTAAGCTAGAATGAATTTAGACATATGCTACCACTCCAGGAAATTAATTATTTCCAGTAATTATGACCTTGCTGTGTACCATTATCTGATTGAGAAAACTGAGGCACAGAGAGATGAAATTCTCAGACTCACATAAACTAATAAATGTTAAATCCTTCACTGACCCCAGGTCCTCTGACTCCAAATATAGAATTTTTTTTAAATATTCCAAAGAATTTTTGAGATACGATATATTCTATACTGTTGTTTTGCAACATATAATTTAAATGATTTTGTGCAAAGCCATCTTAAGTATTAATAAAGCTTAGTAATAGGTTGATAATTTGAATCTATGATTTTATTATTGTGGGTATTCTTTCCACCACTGTTAATTACAAACCAGCCAAACCATCTGATCCATCTGCAATCCAACATTTTAAAAATATTATTTGTCAGGCATTGATTTATACTTCTAACTTTTAGTTCATTGATCTTGTCGTCAAACTAAATTTGTCTCTTCAACTCATACCTATTACTCATAAACAGAATTTCCTTTCCATGTGACAGTCTTTAACTAAATCCAAACTACTATGGTTTCCTTCCATTTCTTCTTTCTTCCAAGCTAAAGAGTCCCAATTATGTCAATCAATTTGAAGGTAACATGATCTCAAGATCTTTATTCTTCTTTAGACAACCTCCCACAAAACTCCCCAGCTTCTCCATGTCCTTCATAAAATTTGATACTCAGAATGCTACATAATATTCCAAAAGAGGTTTGACCATGGCATACTACCTTGTCCTAGACACGGCTCTTACTTTATCTAAATATTTCATTAGTTTTATTGACTGTCAAATAACACCACTCATTCATACTCTATGATTCTTTGATATACTCTACCATATTTTCTAAATTCAGTCTTTTTTTTGGCAAGGGAATGGGGTTAAGTGACTTGTCCAAGGTCACACAGCTAAGGTAATCATTAAGTGTCTGAGGCTAGATTTGAACTCAGGTCCTCCTGACTCCAGGGCCCATGCTCTAGCCACTGCACCACCTATCTGTCCCCTCTACCATATTTTCAAAGTATTTTACCACCCTTTTTAAAGTTATCAAATATGATAAATATTAAGTTGTACTGAGAAAATTTGTCAACTTTTTAGAATTACTTAATCTTGAAGTCCCTTCAACAGATTCAATCAATTAAGTTGTTATCTTAATGATAGACTTTTTCTTATGAAGGATAAGAGATTAGGAGACATTCTTATGTTACTACTTTTCCTTGGATATTTTCTTTTTTTATGTTTTTTTTTCTATCTCTTTTCTTTGTCTTTCTCCTTTTCCCTCCTCCCCCATCAATTTCACATAGCTGATAATATCTTATACAGATGACTTTTAAATCTACATCTCCTGTTCTCTTTCTCTCTACTAAGTTCCAAGTTCAATGTAGCCAAAACAAAGATTCTTATCTTTCCCATGAATCCATCCTTATTACTAAATTCCAGATTTCAAGTGGAGGGTACCACCTCTCCTCCTGCCAGAGATTCACAGCCTCAGAGACCTCCTTTACTCTTCACCTCATCTCATTTTGTCAAGTCTAGTCAGCTGTTAAGTTTTGAAGACTGTCTCTAAAATTCTATCTCATTATTGTCCCCTTCTCTCAACTCACAAAGCATTACACTATTTCTTGCCTTCATTATTTCTCACTTAAAATATATTTATAATTGTCATCACTGCTTCCATTCTCTTTCCTCTCCAATCTATCCTCCACATAGATGACAAATATATATGGCCATATATGTAGTAAAAGGAAGAACAAACATTCAAACTCAGGTTTTTTGACTTAAAACTTAGTATTTTTTTTTCCTTTACTATCTCCACCTCCACATATAAAAGACTCCATGAAGACATAGTGTCTTCTTTAACATACCAAATGAATTCACTCTAATAAGGAAGTTACTGAATTTGGAAATTTCCTTCATTGATCTGTGATATACATCAATTTTAATAATTTACAATTTAGTAGAAAAGCTTTAGGCACTTGTCTGAGGTATGTAAAATCCAAAGTTTCAGTGTTAACTTGAGAGAAAAGCTTCAAATCTCAGTCACCTTGATTTCTAGCCCAAGTACTCTCTACTATACCATAATGTCCCAAATAAGATTCAAATTAGGGAATTTGTTATTGATTGTTCACCTTTAAAATAATTGGCTTGTTTTTCCACCATAAGATATAATATATGTTTAAAGCTCCTTGTATTGATGTAATTGTTGAGCAGGGTCAGAGTGCGATACTTATTCTAAAGTAACACATTGTATGAGCTCAGTTTTCAGAGAAATTGTTTAATATGAAATCACTTACAGAAATAATAAAAATGATTATTTCTAAAAATAATAATGCTAAAATAAAGACATAAATGAAATTTCCTATATCTTTTTTAGATTAATGAAGCACAGTAGTGATTTTTCAACAGTAGAGTATACTTAAGGTTAAATGATAAATTAGTCATATTTAAATAGTTACTTTTCAGTGAAATATATGATTGATTAAGATTTTTAGTAGCAAAATAACCCATTTCAATTGCATGTCTACATTATATTGTACTTATTATTATAATTCATTCTCTCCAATATTTCTGCCTCAGTTACTTTACAATTTTAAACTATTCTATCTTTTGCAAAATAGAAATGCGCTTAGTATAGCATTCAATTGACCTGATCTAATCTAGCTCATGCTATACACAGCAAAGACCCCTAATTATATTTCTACCTTATTAAACAAAACTAAGTAAACTAAACTATCAGAAATAATACAAAAGAACAGGGGCTACCATATTCTATGCATAGGATTTTAAGTTGACTACCATATAATTCTTTAACTCATTTTTGTTCTTTGATTTCCCTTATCCTACTTCCAGTCCTAGCCAGTATGGTCACATCTGGAATTGTAGCTATTTAGTATTTATTTTGACCAATATTTTATCCAAGAAGTTTTTCTCATGGGGTCTCCATTGTAGAAATAATCTAGTGGCAACTAAGTGAAAATCTTTCTAATAGAGTGAACTGAGACATAGTACAAGAAGATATTGTAACTAAATGTACAAATTGATTGAAGTCACACCTTGAAGATGTCCTGAAATGAAAGGAAAATGAAAGGAAGCATGATTATAGCTGAGGAAACTATAGCAGAGCATTTCTTGTGTGTAATACAGTATTTGAAACAAGGATAAGTAGATATGATGTCACAAGCTAAGTCTAATTTCAAAGCTAGCTATCTACACATTGGAGGAAAAGAATGAAGTATAGAATTGTTGTCATTGTTGCCCAACTGTTTCAGTAGTGTACAACATTTGTGACCCCATTTGAGGTTTTCTTGGTAAATATGCTGTAATAATTTGCCATTTTCTTCTCCAGCTCATTTTTACAGATGAGGAAACTGAGATAAACAGGGTTTAAATAAAACTACCAAATAATTACTTTACTGAGCTAGAAAAAATAGTAACAAAATTCATCTGGAAACAACAAAAGGGCAAGAATAGCAGTGGAAATGCTGAAAAAATATAAATGAAAATGGCCTTGCTCTAATAGATCTAAAACTATACTATAAAGTAGCAGTCATCAAAACTACCTGGTCCTGGTTAAGAAATAGAGAAATGGATCAGTGGATTCGGACAGGTTTAAAAGAAGTTGCAATAAATGACTACAGGCAATCTAGTATTTGACAAAGCCAAAGACATCAGTTTCTGGGATAAGAACTCACTATATGACAAAAATTGTTGGGAAAACTGGAAAATAACATGGCAAAAATTAGATATAAACCCACATCTCACATCCTATACCAAAATAAGGTCAAAATGGGTACAGGATTTAGACATAAGGAGTGCTACCATAGATATATTAATAGACCAAAAAATACTTGATTATTCTGATCTCTGGAAAAGGGATAAATTTATGACCAAACAAAAATTAGACCACAGTATAAATTACAAAATGAATGATTTTGACTATATTAAAATTTTAAAAATTTTGCACTAATAAAATCTATGCTGCCAAAATTAGAAAGAAAGTAGAATGCTGGAAAAGAATTTTTACAACTAGGAGTTCTGAGAAAGATCTCATTTCTAAAACATATAGAAAATTGCATCAAATTTATAAGTTTGCTTGTCATTTCCCAACTGATAAATGGTCAAAGGCTATGAACAGACAGTTTTCAAATGAATAAATTAAAGCTATATATAATCAAACAAAAAATGCTCCAAATTATTATTGATTAGAAAAATCCAAATTAAAACAACAAAGAGGTGTCACCTCACCTATCAGATTGGCCAAGATGAGAAAAAGGGAAGATGATCAATTTTGGAAAGATTGTGGGAAGATTGGGACATTGATGCATTGCTGGTGGAGTTGTGAACAGATCCAACCTTCCTGGAGAGCAATATGGAACTATGCCCAAAGAGCAATAAAACTGTTCATACTCTTTGAGCCAGAAATTCCAATTCTATGTCTATATCCAAAAGAAATTATTTTTAAAAATGGGAAAAGTCCTACATTTTCCGAAATAATAATAATAGCAACCCTTTTTGTAGTTGCAAAGAATTGGAAATTGAGGGTATGCCCATCAATTGAGGAATGGCTAAAAAGTATATGAATACTATGGAATACTATTGTTCTATAAGAAACTATAAATGTTTGAAGTCTAGAGAAGCATGGAATGACTTGATGCTGAGAGAAGGAAGTAGAAACAAGAGAACAATGTATACATTAACAATAACTTTGGTGGTGAACAACCTTGATGGAAGCAGCTCCTCTCAGCAGTTCAGAGAGCTAGGATAATTGTATTAGCCTAGTTATGGACAATGTTATACTCATCCAGAGGAAGAAAAATTAAACACAAACACAAACACACACACACACACACACACACACACATACACACACACATACACACACACACATGCACACATACACACACACACAAACCTTCAGAATCTGATGATCCCTTTATAAAATTTTTCTCTTATGTATCTCTTTCCTTTAATCCTAATTCTTCTTATTGAAAATAACTAATATTAATCTGTAAGCATGTTTATCAAATATATATATATATATATATATATATATATATATATATATATATGTATATATATATGTAAGGCTAACCTGACCATTCACAGCTGAGGCGAGGGGTGGGGTATGGAAAGGGAGGGTGGATGGAAATTTTGTAACTTGGAAATATGCATGCGCAAATAGATGAAAATAAATTTAAAAATTAAATTAAATTAAAAAATGGGTTTAAAAGTGGTGTTTGCAGATCACACAATTGATAGGCATCAGAGGCTAGACTTGAACTCAGGAAGAGGAATCTTTCTGACTTTAGGTTCAACATTCTATTTATTATATCACTTAGCTGTCCTCAGCTAGTGCAGATAGTTAAGATTTTTTCCCCAAAATTTAAGGCAATATATTAAGGAAATCCAGTCTTAAAGGACTGGGTTGCAATAATTAAGCACTGATTGCTCAATGAAGGAATAAAATACAACTTAAAATAATTGGATATTTTAAAGCAGTGAAATAAGACATCCTATTGGGAGGTGAGGATAAGATTGATCTGAAGTGAATTTTTTAGACTTGGAGTCAGGAGAAAATTGAATTCAAATCCTGCCTCTTGTACTTTTAGCTATATTACTATGGTGAAGTCATTTAAATTTTGTCAACTTCAATCATTTGGTTTCTTTATTTGCATAATGGGGATAATTAGATCTTTCATTCTTATTTCACAGGGATGTTGTGATGATCAAATGAGAAAGTTTATATTAAACATTTTGTGTACCTTAAAATATTTTCTAAATGTCAGGTACTATTATAGAGAAGACAATTTATATTGCTACCTTCTGCTTAAATCCAGAGAAGGGGCATAAAACCAAGAAAATAACTGATTTGGGAATCCTTCTACTCCTGAAAAGGGAAGAAAATTAAAAAGCCTTATTAACTTCTGCCTCATACTTTTAGTTTAAACTCACACCTTGATCCTAGTAAGATTTCTGCTTCCTAGAATATATTCCTATGGTTCTTTCCACTGTATTTGCCTCTTCTCTTTTCTGAGAAGTGGATGAGCTTTGACTATGATTGGGGGGAAATATGCAAACATATAGATCAAAAGAGCAGTGGCATAGAGTCACAGCAAGACTAAGGGTCTCAAGGGCAGAGGAAGATGATAAGGAAGCAAACTAGCAACAAACTTATTGCTCAGACTGTCATTGACTTCATTCACTCTGCTGCATGAATAATATCAATTTCTATATCTATATACATATATTATATATATATGTATATATATATATATATATATATATATATATATATATAGCTACCCTATATATCAAGAAAAGTTTGGTTTTCCTTACAGTCATCAAACAGATAAGATTGAGAAAATGTCTAACTTCTCCATTCCCAGAATCAAGCCCTAGGGTCCAATTTTTTACCTAATGGTTAGAGTCATATCCAGTGAATGAATCAAATAGCAGATGTAAACTGCAAACTATTTTGTTGTCTAATTTCCTTTGATTCTTTGAAAAGGAGCCCCCTATGAAAGCCAAACAGATTGATTAACATCTTTCCTAAAACGCCTCGATTTGAAATGACCTATGGACTGTATGGTGGTCACCTATATTGGAGAGTGGTTGTGGACAGGAGCCTGAATAGCAAATTGCTTTTTATTGATTTGCATTGTCCCAATGCCAAAAGTAAGATATGGTATATGCTGGCCAAGTTTGATTATTCAGTCCTGTGGAGAGATAGCTCCATTATGCCAAAGTCATGAGGAATACTACTCAGTGAAACATAGTAAGTTCAAAAAAAGCAGAATTTTGCTAGCATAATAGTAACTGGTAATTCATTCCGTTTAACTATGTTTTTTCCAGATAATCTTTTGGCATTATCAACAAGAACAAGGCAACTGAAAGATGTCCACTCTAAAAATTGTAGAGAGCTTAGAATTTTCCTAGCATGGTGACTCTGTGCAAGAATAGAGCTAGCCAACTTCTACTTCTGCCTATTGACTAGGATGAGGTTATTGGCTGACAACACCACCACATAAATTCATTTCCTCTTGAAAACTAAAGACATCGTATCTTTTGGAAAAAATCTATCATTTGTGCATTATTGACAGAAAGTGACTCATTTTCTTGTCATAATGCTCTGGACATAACTCCTATCTGCAATAATTTGTCATTCTATCCTTTCCCCCATTCCATAAAGACCAAAGATAACCCAGTGTCAGAATGGTTAAGTAAGTAGGCTCTTAGTTTATGGAAATGAAGTAATTGAACTGTTAAATGGAGTGATTAATATGCTTTTCTTCTCCTGATGAGATTTGGGATGGTTAAAAAATGGAAAAGTAAATTTCCATTTGAAGAGCAGTGAACAGAGTGATGCAGAAATAAATTATGAGGTCTTTCGGCCATATATAGTCTTAGACAGTAGAATTTGTATCTGTAGATGCCCAACTGAGTTAGATTCTTCTGTGGAAGTGCTAACAGAGTCAGTCTATAGGAATATAGAATATACAGTATAGGAAATAGATGCTATATGACTAATGTAGGAATTTATGTTGCTTAATATACATATTTATAATGGTTTATATTTCTTTTTCTTCTTAATGGGGGAAAATGCAATGGAAGTGAGAGAACCAAATTCAGAACCAAAAATTAAATCAAGTTAAATTAAAAATAGACAGGTACTACTGTAAAGGAAGTCAGAAAACTAAATGAAATCAAAGTGAAACTAGGCAACTATAAGATTCTCATCTAAGAATAATTTTATAAAGATAAGCTTTCCTAATTGTCATCTGCAACAAGAGCTGGTTACCTGTCAAGATCTATACTCAGCTTCTGTGGGGGTATTTGACCTTTAAAGTCAACTGACTAAAGAAAACAGGACTGAACATTTGTTGTTCCAGTGTAGATTAATGCAGTCTCTAGATAATCTACTGTGGGATGGTTTGGTTGAACTCTAATTGGATGTTTGTCCCTCATGACTTTTTTTTTAAATAATTCTAGATTCGATTTGATTAGTAACAGTTTCCCCCACTATGGTATGGTCATGTCCTTCTCTAGATATTTTTTGGACAGTGGAAAAGTCAGGGTCATTACACATCAAGTAGTAACAAAGGAAGCATGATTGTTTTTGTGTGTTTTTCCTTCCCATAATGCATAGTTTTCCATCTTTTTTTGTTTTGTTTTTAGGTTTTTGCAAGGCAAATGGAGTTAAGTGGCTTGTCCAAGGCCACACAGCTAGATAATTATTAAGTGTCTGAGGCCGAATTTGAACTCAGGTACTCCTGACTCCAGGGCAGTGCTCTATCCATTGTACAACTTAGCTGCCCCCCCCCATAGTTTTCCATCTTAAAAGCCTTGTGGAGTTAGAGTAATGTCAATATGCAAATGATGATGCCTGTCCATTGTAATTCCTTTGAGTTCTTTAATTCATATTTTTAGTGGGTTTGCCAGAGCTGATTAGGTTGTTGTTTTCCTTTTTATTCTTTTTAAGGATTTTAAAAGTCATCAAATAGATTACTGCCATACAGTCTCTAAGTCATTCCAAATCCAGGAGTTTTAGGAAAGGTGTTAATCAATCTATTTGGCTTTCATAGGGGCTCCTCTTCAAATAGTCAAAGAAGATTAGACAACAAAATAGTTTGCATTTTGCATCTGCTATTTGATTCATTCATTGGATATGGCTAATCATTAGGTACCAATTTAGCAACTCTGGACCTAGGGCTTGATCCTGGGAATGGAGAAGTTAGACATTTTCTCAATCTTACTTTCTTTTTGACTGTAAGGAAAACCAAACTTGATGGTTTTTAATGGTTTTTAAAAAATGGCTTTAAAATGGTTTGTTTATTTATTTATTTATTTTTGCAAGTCAATGCAGTTGTGACTTGCCTAATATCACACAGCTAGGTAATTAATATGTGTATGAAGCTGAATTTGAACTCAGGTCCTCCTGACTCCAAGGTCAGTGTTCTATCCACTATGTCACCAAGTTGCCCCCTATCCTTATACTGTACTTAGATCATATTCTGATAGCCTTCCTGACTCCCTGACTTGCCTTGTGTCAATAAAATTAAATGTCTTTTTTAAACTGTCACATAAATGTGTCTCTTCACAGAGAGGCCGTGTGAGTGAAGATGGAGCAAAATAGTGGGCTTAGATTTCTAGATATTGTAAATAGATTAAGATATTGAGCAAGAAAAATGCCATGATTTGGAATATCTTAGAAGAGATAATTCAAACAAAAACTAATGATTGAAGGTAGCAGAGACATAGAATCCAAGGGCCATGCTTCT